>NC_140501.1:51957483-52047483 GCF_964271855.1 Acomys minous | reverse complement strand
ATGTGTGCGTGTATGTTTCACACAGAGGTCAACAGAATATCTTGCTAGGACCTCGGGCTTGTATTAGGCAAACTGGACAGTGAACCTTAGGGAACCATCTGTGTCCACTTGCCCAGTGCAGGGACTGCAGGTGTGCACTACCGTACTTGGTTTTTTTCCAAGCGTGCTGGGGATCAAGCTCAGGGCATCATGCTTGCATGGCAAGCACGCCACCAACGGTGCCGTCTCCACAGCCTCACATGCTCTGAATTCCATCCAGAGGGATGCAGGTTTTTAAGAGCTTTTAAGACGCCTCACAGCTTCCGAGGCTCAATTTAGCCATTAGTCCTGGAAGCTTTGTTGATATTGCTGCTGGATTTTTTTTCCTCTCTGGTCAGTTTTATTTTCTTGACCCACCCATCACAAAACAGAGGTCACGGCGGCATGACCTTTCCCTAGTGGAATGGACTGCTCAAGGAGTCACATGGCCAAGTTTGGATCGGGGGTCCACATTTGTTTCTTCCACTCTTTTAATCAGAATGCTCATTTAATTCTATCCCAGCACCTGTTCAGCAATTAACACCCTCCGATTTGCATCTTACCCTGACATTTGCTATCTTTCCAATTAGTTTTTATATCAGTATAATTAGGTAGGGTTATTACAGTGCGTCAAGCAGGGTCATGGTTATTCCCAAGCCTTTAAGCACTTTCCCAGATTTGTTTAGGGAAGCCACTAAGGGCAAACAGTGATTAGGATCACTGTTTTTCTTCTTCACTCAGATCAGGAGAAAACTGTTTCCCCATGTGGCTCATGAAAGATCAGGGAAATATGTCAACCTATAAGAATTAGTATTATGTAGTTCATGACTTTTGGGCAAATTTACAGAGGATTATCAGCAAGGTGCATAAGGTGGCTGTACCACAGCTTTTCCTACGCAGGGGCCGAGGCGAGGTCTTCATTTACCTGCTTTGGGCATCAGAGGCAAGGGTAGGAGAAAAAAATGTCAGGGCAAATGGAAACTTCTGAAGTCAACTTTTCAACATGTGCATGCATAGACTTGCACAGTGTGTGTGTGTGTGTGTGTGTGTGTGTGTGTGTGTGTGTGTGTGTAGCAACAGATGCTTTCTCCCTAATCAAGGTGATTAAGAAAAAGCAATTTCAAAATTCAGCCAGTATGTCTATTTTGGGTTAAGCTTGGTTTAGTAATTTTTCAAATTCACTTTGAGGGCATGGAAGAAACCAACCCCTAGATTTCTATCAATAAAAAGTCCAGTTATGGGTAGAGGCTCTGGTGGAGCCATGGGTGTACCTACTGACCAGATCCTGGATCCTGATCAATGCTTGGTACTCTCAGCAGGTAACCCATAATATGTGTTGGAGGGAATGTGCAGAATGGAAGCTGATCTTTGAAAAGCTCAGATTTGTATTCTATTTCATCTAGTAACATGTTGCCCTACAATATGTCGTAATGTGTATGGTATTTCTCCGTATGTGTCAATAGTAAATTTCTGGACTGTTTCCATGAGTATGTGTGTGTTGGTTTTACATAACTGTGTAGGTCAAATTCTATTTCATACCACACCAAAGTTCTGTTTTTTTTTTTTTCTGAGACAGGGTTTCTCTGTGTAGCCTTGGCTGTCCTAGACTTGCTTTATAGACCAGGCTGGCATCGAACTCACAGTGACCTGCCTGCCTCTGCCTCCCGAGTGCTGGGATTAAAGGCATGCGCCACCACGCCCGGCAAGTTCTGGAATTTTTAGAGTTTCTAGTCATTGGAAACAATTGAGAACATTGCCATTTTTTTGGGCAAGTGTAAGTAAGTTTGGGGGACCTGTCTCCTATTTCCAGGATGCAAAAGCCAGAGGCTGCGGAATCTAGAGATGTCATAGTCATTTCTGAGTCTCAGCCCTGACGCAGTTTGTTGGAGAAACAATGCCGTGATTGATGGGGGATGTAATAGTGCCACGTTCCTTGGGGAGAGAGTTTTACACTGTCTGATTTCGTATCGACAAGATTACCTTTTACCTGCGCCTCAGGATTGCACAGACTCATCTTGTTGTGACTTGCCTTGATTTTTTTTTTTTAATAGTGAGTAGAAATGTGATTTTTTTTTAGGTAGAGCATATTAGAAAATCTAGGGACTCGGAATAGCCCCAAATGGAGCACATCTGTTTATTATTTGTGTGTGTGTGTGTGGGGGGGGGGTGTGGGTGTCGCAAATGAGACATCCAAGTTCTGAACGGGATTGCTCTGAGAGCTTTTAGCATTGAGAACGACAGGAAAGCGAGTAGTTGGTTGGAGAGAAAGACGGGCTTAAGACCCACGTGACACAGCAGATGCTGCTTACCCCAACAACTTGATGTTTCTTCCTCGACGTGTTTAACGTAGCATAGACACTCAGCAGATATTACCCGTAGCGGCATTAAAGCCCCTGGGTAAGCCAGCCAGCAAGGACGACAGAGGCAAAGTGGATGAGAGAAGAAACAGAAAAGGATGTGGCAAAATGTGGTCCAGTCTGGAAGAAAAATGAAGAGAAGCAGAGCTATCCTACCATCCTCTGTGACTGCAGTGGTAAAGGCGAACAGGAAATCTCATTGGTTAATGTGTGTTTCCCGCGTAACGGGGACACTGTGTTTTGGTGTGATATGTTAGCCTAGTGTCTTTTGGGTGTTTGTTTCAACACCACTTCAGTGATGTACCCACCAATCCAGTACCTCCTGACCCCCTTCCTAACTTAATGTTTTCAAAACTTAAGTAAAATTTTTTAAAATCATGTGTATGCCTGTCTGTGTGTAGGTATGTGCACGTGAATGCAGTGCCCTCAGAGGCACTGGATCCCTTGGACCTGGAGTGACAGGAGGTTATAAGCCATCAGATATGGGTGCTAGGAACTGAACCCAGGTCCTCTGAAAGAGCAGTAGTGCTCTTAACCAATGAGTCTTAACTTTTTGTTTTTTTCAAGACAGGGTCTCACTGTGTAGTCTTCGCTGGCCTGGAACTCAATATATAGATTAGGCTGGCCTCAAAGTTACAAAGGTTCACCTGCCTCTGAGTCCTGAGTGCCTGCCTCAGACTTTAAGAAAAATCAACAACCAACCAACTAATATTTTGTTAACTTACACATAGTCTGTTTTCCCTGCCTGACTCTCACTGCTAAGCTATGAGGTTGGGGGGCTTGAGGGGCAGTGACTTTGGCTTAGCCTTAACATCTAGAACAGTGGTTTTCAACCTGTGGGTCTCAACCTCCCAAAAGACCATCAGTGAAAACAGATATTTACATTAGGGTTCATAGTAGTAGCACATTTACAGTTATGAAGTAGCAATGAAAATAATTTTATGATTGGGGGTCACGACAGCATGAGGAACTGTATTAAAGGGTCACAGCACTAGGAAGGTTGAGGACCACTGATCTAGAATAATGTCTTTCACACAGCCTAGGTATGGGTGGACATTAGCAAATTGAGTAAATAACAGAACACCAGTACCGCAGGGCACAGTTTCTCAGCAAAGGCTGGAGGCAAGGGGGCTCCTCTGAGCATACATAGCTTGCTCTAGCAAGAAGGCAGGGACATTTCCTCTCATCTGTAGGCTTCGTCAACAACACTTGCCGGGAATCTGGCGAGTATACCCCAAATGTGGAAAACGTCTCCAAAGGCATAGTGTACATAGGGACACAGGTCAGGAACAGAGAGGGAGGCTATGCCCATTGGTGGAAATGTCACAACCTTGTCTTCTGACTTTTGGACCAAGCGTAATCTTCTTCTCAGTAGGATCAAATAGGAATGGAAACATGGTAGGAAAAGGGGGCTTGTATCACATGAGATGTGCAGTGCTAGGGGTGGGGGAGAGAGAGAGAGAGAGAGAGAGAGAGAGAGAGAGAGAGAGAGAGAGAGAGAGAGAGAGAGAGAATAAGAATGAGCACAGTAAATAAGAGACATTTTGTTTTTACAGTTTTTGAGACAGTTTCATGTAGGCCAGGCTAGCCTAAAAACTCACTATGTAGCCAATGGTGACCTTGAACTTTTCTAATTCTCCTGTCTCCACATCCCGAGTGGTGAAATTACAAGTAGACGCTGCTGTACGTACTTGGTTTGTGCAGTGCTGGAATGGAGCGGGGGGGGGGGGGGGCGTCCTATACTCTAGGCAGGCACCCTTGCAGCCGAGCGACGCTCCCAACCTTCAGACTTTTAATTGAAGGTTAAAGAAAGCTCCCCAGCTATTTTCAGTTAGTTATTGTTGGCCACATTTTTCTTTGCATTGCTTCAAAGCTCTATTTTCATATACATTAAAATATACTTATTGTAGTGTTCCTAGTAAGATTAAGGTCAACGTGAGCACACATATATTTATGTCTATTGAAAACATGGAAAGGAAGTTTGGGGGAGTTTATCTACGGCTTCTCCTCCCTCCGGCCCCACCCTGCCTGCCTTCAACTTCAAGTACAAAATTAAAGGCCCCTTTCTTTAACCAGAATCAGTGACCCAAGACCTCTAGAAAAATGATATGCTTGCAAAGACGTGGAAGAAGGAGAAAAATAAACAGGCACCATGCTCCCTGCTCAGGCCCTGGACTCAGGCTTGCTAAGGCGATGAAGCCGCTCTCTTCGCTTGCCCTGTTCCTGAGGCCTTAGCTCCCTGGGGTTCCCTTTGGGCAGTTCCCACAGTAAGGTGAGAGAGAGGAACTCCCTGAGGACGAGGCTTTGAGATGACCCCTGTCTAGGCATCTGTTTATCATGCTGTCACAAAGCTTTGGGCCACATATATGCCCCAGAAATAGGGTAACATATAACTTCAAGAAAAAGCAAAACCAAACCCACCACCCAAACTCTAAACAAACCGTTCTTTCTTGTCAAAGACTGCTACTGTGCAGGGAGGCTCCTGCTAGGGCCGGACACAAACTGACCTTGGTTCTGGCAAGGTTCCTTTGAGTGGATGGTCCTGCCCGATGAGTTCTGATGTCTCCGTTTATTAAAAGGCTTGCTGGGAGGCAGAGCACCGTGTTAGTGGCTGTCTCTGCCTTTGGCCATGCTGAACGTGGCATCAAGCGGAGGAATAACTGGATTGTTTATTTGTATGCTATTTATTTATATACTTTTGCTAATGTTTATTTTTTTATTAATGTTTATTATTGCCAGTGTTCAAGAATTCAAATGGTTAGAAGTGATCTGAAGAGATGTACTTATAGTAACTATTATTATAGATGAGGCTAGCATTTAAAGATGGTCTGTCTGTCCTCCCTTCATTTCTTCTTTCTCCTTCCTTCCTTCCTTCCTTCTTTTTTTCTTTTCTGTGTTCTTACGAGCACATGCTCACATAGATACATATACAAGACACATTGAAAGAGAAGCCAACAGGCTAATTTTATGCATGGAACTGTAGGCGCGTGGAAGTTTCTGGAAGGGGCAGGTAAAGCGCTGCCCACCAATGCCTGCTTGAATCCACAACTAGATGTTTCTGATAGCTCTGCAGCATCACGGAGTGTTCTCAGCAGTGCTGTGCCCTCGGATCCAGAGAAGGCACTCCAAGATGTCACAAATAAATAAATAACATTTGCCGTTGTTTATAAATCAATTAATTTGTAAGTTGAAAGGCCACACAAAATATTTAGAGCTCTCGGAGGCGGCTTTCAAGTTGCACCGCAGCGGCAGCTGTCAGAATCCCGCACCCACCTCTTCTGCACTCGGTCCCACGTCGCTGAGTATTTTCTGCTGGGAACGGGTGACCGCTTGATTAGTTGCTACTGGGTTTTGTTCAAGAGAGGGCTCTGCATGGTTGCATTTTAACACCTTCTCCTCTAAGCAGGAGGCCAGCACAGGGTGCTAAATTCCTGTCTGTGGCTGTCTGTGAAATAAATCTGTGTTGTGCCGTTCCAAGCTGTCAGCAGTGGTTCGCCCTGATGGGCCCCTGAAAGAAGTTTCCTTTTGGTCTGTGAAACAGTGAGCAGCCACTAGGGAGCTGTCTTTAGCTCAGATTTCAGAGTTAGCTCATTAGACCAATAACAGTGGGCAACTCTCTTAAACATAGTCACAGAGTTATATTAGAAGAAGTTGGGGCCGGGGGTGGAGTGGGGGAATCACCCCAGCCATACAGTGCCAATATTTGGTTTTCCTTCTCCAACAGCCTCCACTGGAGACAGGGGGGCTTCATGACCTCAGCTCCTTTCTCTTCTGGGTCTCCCCACTTTTTTTTTCTCTCTTTCTGATGGGCAGCCTATCTTTGAAACACATTTATTTGTAAAAAAATAAAAAATAAAAAAGTCTCTTTCCGTCCTGGCTCAGCAGTATCTCTGATCCATTTTCTCCTTTTCTCCTTAGTGGGAGTCTCAGCCAACAATATCTGCAGCCGAGGGCGTCCAATGAGACGATTATCCCATGTTCTGGCTTCTTTCCTTGTTCTTCAAATGCGTGTTTTCCCTCTTGGTGTAGGAAGTCAGCAATCTCCACAGATACTTATGTGAGAGTCATGAAATGAACCCAGTAACTAAATTTCTGAGCGGGGTGTTTCCCTGTAAAACATCTTGCTTTTCCTCTCTGTACTTAACCAGTTTAGCTCCCTGACTTTCAAACACCTTTGACTTTCTGCTCCTCTCAGCCCTAGCTGTTCTTGGCACCACTGCTAGATGGTACAATATATTATTTGCGAGGTATCTTGAAAACTTTTAATTAAGGGGGGAGGGCAGCCAGTGTCTCCCAGACAACCACAGTTGGCAGAGGCAGCACCTAGCAATATCAACATGCAGGGAGCTGGTGTTTTACGTTGCTTGTTCCTGATCCAGCGATGCTGATCATGGACACAATAATTTCGGTGTTAAGCGCTTCAAAAATTTTTTTAAAAAATCTATTCTTTTTGGCTGATGGGTATTAAGTACATGCTTGCTTTATGACTCTGTGGTTATTTATCATGGTGACATGGGGTCTGATTTGTGTCTGGTAATGCTAGTTTTACGGTTCTGAGTAGATCTGCTGGGAGAACCGCCTGGCGCTTTCTTGTACGGCACACTGAATCTGCTCATACTTGGCTTTGGCTCAAAGGTGATTTTATTCTTTGTGGAACAACAACAACAACATCCCCTACACACACACACACACACACACACACACACACACACACACACACACGCAACTTGGGTAAGCTATGTTCAGCCATTGTGAAGAACTCAAGGAACAAAAAAGAAAGAGTAAAACGCTTTTGTTTTCTTCTTTTATGTCAAATCCAAGCTCCTACCTCACGCTTCCCCCACCCCCTTCTTTTGCTTTCACTCATGTATAACTTAAAAATGGCTCAGCTTGAAATTTTCCATGTGTCCAGGGAAAGCTCCTGGGGTTTCTGAGGATATGTGGGCAGGAAGCACTTCAGAGTATGTAAGCAATCCAAAAACTGTGTTCAGTTTTTAAGCATGCTATATTAAAAAAAAAATCACAAGCATTTGGGCGTAAAAGCTTCGGCTCTACAACTTCATCCATACCCTGTGTGTTATTGTTTCTTACTTTTTCTCACTTCTAATTGATTTTGGGAGGTTGAAACATCGGTCCGAGGCTTGCTGGGTTATCCTAGGGGTGGCCAGTAAACTATGTCTTTCCATCCCCTCACTCTTCCCGTTTTAGTGTCTGAGAAAACGAATGTCCCAGGGTAGGAAGAGCACAGCTGATAAAATGCTGCTGACTTAACATTGGTGTTAAAAATCTCATACACTTAGGAAAAAAAATAGCAAGTCTCAATGTATATCCTAACTATACTTACTTGGTTTTTTAAAATAAAATGTTTGTCTGTGAGTTCATTTGTCTCAGTATTTTGCTGGCTAACATGTAGGCTGATGGGCTGGATGCCCTGTCGGGTCTCCGGTAGCCCCTGATCTATCTCACAGTGGCACCAGCCAACTGGCTTTTTGTTTTTGATAAGTTGCTGGAACATAAATTTAATGGCAATGGAACATGACCTTTCTAGATCCTTCTCAGCCGACACTTTCACAATGGTAAGGGTAAGAGCCTGTTTTGCAGTATCGTTGTTCAAACGCAGAAAGGAAAGGATGTGAAGGGGGAAATCTAGCAACCAGAAGGAGAAAATGCATGCACAGCCACGTTAGGGACCTCGTGACTTTCCACAGAGTTCTCGGGCTTATAAACTAGGAGAGGAGAGTGTGCTGTAAATACTGCTTGGTAAAAATAGACCGGCACCCGGGTGTCACTTCAGTTCATCTTGTGTGCTATTGGTGAAAGCTATAGTGACCTCGAAGATCTCCCAGGCCCTGCTGGTCATGATGATTACATTGGAATTGGGGACAGAGTGTCCCAAGTGCATTCAAATATTAGCCTCTGTGAGCAGCCCAAATGTAGGACGTTTGAAACTATTTCACGTGGAAACTATGCAGCCATGTCTTCCTTTGCAGGAAAAACTGCTGAGATATATGGTAAGATTATTATTATCATTATTTATTATTATTATTATTATTATTATTATTATTATTATTATTATTATTAATTTTTAGGGAGACTTGAGATATCTATTTTTCAAGTTATACAAGACTAGGCTTGAGTGTGTAGTCAGGAGCTGCTTTCTCCACCGTGTGAGTGTGTGTGTGCGCATGCGTGCATGCGTGAGTGCACTTGACAAAACTGCAAGAGTATGGGAAAGCAGCGATTGTTTTTTTTTTTTAGGGGTCCATGATCTGAGTGAGATCCAGGCTCCCAGTGCAATCCCAGTATTTAGCTCAGCTCCCACTCTGTGACACCACAGTGTGTCTTAGGCTTTTCTGGCGTCTCCGGTTGCTTCTCATAGCACTCCATACATGCACTTGTGCTTGCGTGTGTTTCAGTTGCCGTCCACCTCTTAACACACCTGCTTTGGGTTTATAAACATTTTTTCAAACTTACTATAAAATCCCTCTGGATTAGATAGTTGCCGGCTGACAACTCCAAGGAAGTGGAGAGAAACCTCGTCCAATGGTGTAGGACCACAAAGGAAAACACACGGTATCTCTAGTTTCCCATAGGAATTGATAAGGAGGTGAGTCACCCTTTCTGGAACAGAGGCTGCAAAGAGGCAACAAGAGCCTGGGCTTCCTTCAAAGTCCTGGGGTGAGTCAAAGCAGCAGGCTGGGCACAGCCCCGTGACTTCTCCACTCATCAGCACTTCCACCCTTGCTCCGTGTGCTCCGATAACACGTCAGGGCAGAGGTGCCTGGAGGTGTGGCTCACTTGGGAAGATACTTGCCTATGCACAGAGCCCTGACTTCCGTCCCCGACACCAAATGAAACCGAGGGTGCGAGTGCACATCCGGAATTGCAGCACTCAGAATGCAGCGAGGAGACCAAGAAGCTCAAGGCTAGCCTCAGCTACGTAGTGAGTTCACGGTCAGACCAGGCTACATGAGGCTCAATTGCAAAAATAAAACAAACAATAAAATATTAAGATGTGTGGGAGGAGGAGCAGTGTCCAGATCACAGGAGAAATCGTCACCAAAGAGCCAGGAGAGGCTATAGATCTCTCTGATACTTCACTCCTGGTGGAGGAGACTATTTCTTAAGGCAGTTGCTGTCTTTGGACTACGGTGCTTTCAGGAACCTGTTTTTTTCGGTGTGGGGGGTGGGGGAAGGACTGGCCATATTTGTACATCTCATGAAGAAGCAGGCATCACCTCTAGGAAGCAGCGACCTCCTTTCATGCTCAGGTGAAGAGACAAGGTAGTAGCAACATCAGACTAAGGAGATGAAAAAGTACACCCTGTGGATTTTGTGTCCCTTCGTCTGCAGAGTGCTGTGAGTAGAAGTGACTGGTGCTGCGGGGCCATGATGCAAAAGTTAGAATCCTCCCAATTTCTTAGAACAGGGCCAGCAGGGACTTGGCAGTATGCCTTGCTCCACAAATGCCAACATAAGCCTTGCTAAGGTCTCTGAGTTTTGTGTTTAAGGAACTCCTGTTGAGTCCTGGCAAGGAACTGGGATCACAGAAATGCGATGAGCTAACCTTGCAGTGCGGGTTTTTCCTCATCTGAAAGTCTATGGGAAGCTGTCCGGTTCAGCATAGCCCATAGGGAGTAAGGCCACAGGAAAAGCAGCCCGCTTCGGCTGGGCGTGGTGGCGCACGCCTTTAATTCCAGCACTCGGGAGGCAGAGGCAGGTGGATCTCTATGAGTTCGAGGTCAGCCTGGTCTACAAAGTGAGTCTAGGACAGCCAAGGCTGTTATACAGAGAAACCCTGTCTTGAAAAAGAAAACAAACCCCACTTGGGCAAAGGTGCTTATTCCGTTGTTTTTTGTGGAGGACAGCAAAGATGCGAGTAAATTAGATGCTGCATAGGATGGCAAGTAAGCAAATGGTCATATAGGGATAGGACACACTATTATCCCTGTACTTAGGAGAATCATGGAAGCCATGCATGGTGGCCCATGTCTAAAACCCCAGAACCTACAAGGCTGAGGCAGGAGGATCATATTTTGAGACCAACCTGGGTTACAGAGTGAGACCTCGTCTCAGCTGAGTGAAGGCAAACCAAACTAAACCAGGACTGTAGAGGCTGTCTCTAAGCGTGGAAAGTGTATGGCGAAAATAACTAGATAAAGTGTTAATTTTGAAAAGTTTGGGTGTCTTTTACCCAAACTTCATGGGGCCTATGGATGTTTCAGATTTCAGCGCGTTTAAGATCCTGGGATATGCTCTTTACCCAAAACCTTCCAAGTGGTGTCATGCTCTTGATAGAAAGAGTTTAATGGTTTGGACTATTATTGGTTTCAGATTTGAGGATTTGGGATGCTCAGTCTGTGCTGTAAAATGTCACTGCACGTGTGTGTGCAGGAAACAGAGCACATAAATGATCTGTGCTCTGAGTGCTGCATTCGCAGCTCCGACTTGTTCCCACTGGTAATGTGCTTATCAGTAGTGCTTCAAAGAAGAAACACCCGAGCCAGCTTTCTGATGACCTGTCTTTGCACATTTTCACCCTCAAAAAAATCTAACCCCCAATGTGTGTGTCAGGAAGGTGAGATACGTGTGTAGGTAGGTGAGTGCATGCACTCGTAGAGGTCAGAAGACAACCTTTAGTTAAGACAGTATCTTCAGACCATCTAGGGGGTTTTCTGTCTCTACCTCTCCTTTCCTCATAGGAGTTCTGGGCTTACAGAGGTATGTGCTATAGCTCTGTCTTTATATGGGTTCTGGGGGCTTGAACTCAGGTCTTCATGCTTGCACACCAAGCGCTTTTTTCTGCTGAGCCATCTCCCAGTCTAGCATGTTTTGATTCTTTATTCCTACTCTGGCTTTGTCTTGGACCAAGGATACTTAACTCTTTGGGAACATGACCCTTTATTCTACAGAAAGGAAGTTTTATTGTGTTGGGGGAGGGGAATTAAAACATCAGTGGAAACATGCCTGATGGAAGCCCTGACCGCTTTAAAATAGTGAGTAAACCGTAACTACTTTGTGAGAGAGCTGTACTCTGCAGTAACTGTTTCCAGGCACGAATGCTTCTTGGTAGCTTTTCCTACCAAAGAAATCGCACATTAAGAAAACACAACACACCCTCGCTTGTAATAGAGTTGTTGCCGTGGACATCAATATAGAAAACATGGTCATAAACCACAGCCCAGCTGTTGCCTACCATCCACGGCGCTCCATTGCAGTGCTGCATAGGACGTGACAGAAGACAAGAAAGGCACGCATTTTGTCTGATTCCTGCTACTGAACTTAGGGCAGGTGGTTCTTCTCTGCGCCTCAATTACAGTCTTTAGGTCTCTTGTCGACCTCAAAGGAATACCGCCAGCCTCGAGGGACTCTTGTGTATGGATCCCATTATTCCAGACAAACAAAGATCTTCGTGATAATTCTGTTTACTCTTTACAAAGCCCCTGTATTTTGGGATGAGCTGAGTCACATTTGAACTATGATATTCATCTCATAGTCCTAGTTGTGACATTGCCAGTTGGAACGGCAGCAGTTTAGGGGATTTGCTGTTTCAAAACATGAGTTTCAAGAGGAATGGTTTTGTCGACAACATCCTATTGGAGACCACTTTGATTCTAGCCTTGTCCCAAGTTCAAGCCAAAATTTCCCTGAGTACAAATTAGTAGTTGGGCATTAACGGAAATCATGGTAACCCCTTTTTATCCCCTTTATTTTTTCTTGCAGTAACTGTTATCAAATGTAACTAGCTTGGAGACCAGTTATTCCAGGAAAAGCCAATGCATAAAGTATTTCTGCTTCCAGAAAGGGTCTCATTTTGTAGCTCCGAATAGCCCCTTGACTTTGATATGCAGCCCAAGGCTAGCCTAGAACTTGCTGTCCTCCTGCCTCTGCCTTCTAAATTGGGATTATAGGCACGTGTCACCATGCCTGGCTTGGAACCATAATGGTAACAAACTACCTGTGGCTTTCATTTGAAGTGCTTTTAATCAATTTTTAGAAAACATGGCAGGGTATCCTAGGGCCATTGGACATGGGGGAAAATACTATTCCTGCTACTAACTGACGTTAGCAGCGAACGACCTTGGCACAGTGGGAGGAAAACGTCTCTCCTAATGAGATGGAAAACACAGATGAGGGTGTTTCAGAGACAAAGACCTTTGGTACACATGGCTCCCAGTCCCCGGAGAGCAAACGCACTTGCTGGCAAGAGAGAGCGCTTGGCCTAATCCCTAATTGTTCTCTTGGTGCTTCACCAGAGAGATGGTTTTACAGGCAAAGATGTCATGGTTCAGATCAGAAGACTCAAGCATTAGTGATGGGGTGGTTCAAGAGCCTTCACCAGGCTTGGGTGGGATTCGTACCTGACCCAGCTGTGTGCAGGGGATATTGTTTTCCCACCTGCCGTGGCATCACTGTTTTCAGGCCCAGCCGGTGTGAACCTTGAAGGCTTTTCGGCCAGGTTGAGTGGAATAGTGGGAGGGTACTCCACTCTGCTTCCTGATGCTAGAGAGCACTTTGAGTTAGTTGTTGCTCAGAAATGTACAGAAATAGCTATAAAAACAAAACAAAACAAACAAAACAAAAACAAAACCACCACCACCACCACCACCACCAACAACAACAAAACATGTATCTCTCCCCTTTGTGGAGATGGTCGGGAGAACAAAACAAAGATAGAGCCATGGGAGAAACTCTAAGAAAACAACAGCTGTATTCATGACACAGAGCAAGGGAAGAGGCTGGTGAAGCATTTGGATCCTTTTCCAATAGGTTCTTAAATCTCTGGCCCCAGGGCCCAAGGTTAAACTGCATCGCTTAAGATGTAGTGGCTGCTCTTACCCAACCACTCCCAAACACAAATGTTCCCAGAGTTTCAGGAGACTTCCAGGGCAGGACGACAGAAGCAACTTGAAATAGTCTTTCCGGTTGGATCATGCCCCGTCCCCTCCTTGAAGCCACCCAGGGAATTATTCTCCAGGGTTCTCTACTTGCAAAAAACCAGGCACAGCCTGGGGCCCGAGGCCCTCAGCTGAGAGCGGTCTATGAACTGTGTGGAGCCACTTGCTTGGCTGCCCCAAAATGGCTATACTTCACAGGGTGGCTTCGAGATTTGAATCGGTAACCACGAGCCTCTTCACTGACTGCAGAGGATGCTCTTCACCCAAGGGGAGAGGCGCAGCCGGGAAGAATAGAGCCCGTTATTACCCTCATTATTTATTTCTCACCCAGCACTGCAGAGCCTGTGAGGAAAAGGAGTCTAATTCCCTTCGCATTTCAATCCTGCAATATTTACTCCAAGCCAGAGCCTCTGACTGCTAATATTCTCTCTGAGGAGCAGAGCTGGCTTTGAGGCCCGGGCCGTGGGGACACAGAACACAAAGGGCAAAGGAGAGAGATAGAGAGAGAGAGAGAGAGAGAGAGAGAGAGAGAGAGAGAGAGAGAGAGGTGGTCAGGCCTGAGCCTTCCTGGAGAATTGGGCTGTGGTAATTTACACACCTCTCCTAACATGCCCCACATGTGTGCGCTACAAAAAGGCTTTCATAGTCTGGTGCTGTCTGCCTCGCAGTGGGCCTGCTGGGCACGTGTCAGCACCGTTAACAATGACAAAATAGTAGTTCATCAATAATCCACCCCCCACCCCCCACCCCCCGCAACACACACCCTTATCCAAGAAAAGAGACTTAAAATCAAGTGCAACTCCCCATGTAGCTGCCCAGCCCCAGCCTTAGACACCAGGAGCGAACATCAGCCCAACAGTGGGATCCTGGCTCAGGCTGGGCCTCCCATTCAGCAGGCAAGCAGAAGGCCTGAGAGTTCTCTTTTAAAACAACATCTCTGCTTCTATCAGGTGGTACAGTGGTCCTCTTGATTATGATGCTGCTGGCCCCCTTTCATGCCCTCCCTCCCTCCTCCCCCCCTCTGCCCTGCACCAAGGGAAGCAATCTTATTTTTTTTTAAATAGTGTTTCACCATCTTTATCTACCACCCTTCTCATTTCTGGTGGTCTCAAGTGCATAAGATGCCTGTGCATGGTGCCAGTAGGTTTTGGAGGCTGACCGAGAGGGCGTGTGAGAACTAAAAATAAGTACTTCTTTCCTTTCCTTTTCTTCTTCCTTTCTTTCTCTTGCCAGTGTCTCAGGCTGGCCTCACACAACCAGTGTAGCCAGGGACCACCTAGATAGTCTGATCTTCCTGCCGCCCCCTCTCAGGTACTGAAATTCTAGGCCCACTCCATCATATCTTGTTTATGCAGTATTAGGGATTAAACTCAAGGCTTCCTGTATGCCAGGCGAACACTGTACCAACTGAGTCACTTCCCCGGCTCTGATCAGCTCTTTAAAATTTTTTTTTTTAATGACATTTCTTTCTTTATTTATGGGGGTGGGGTGTGTGTGTGACATGTGCCACATCAAGCATGTGGAAATCAGAGGACAACATGTGGAAGTTGGTTCAGTCCTTCCACCATGTGGGGTCGTAAAGATTGAATTCAAGCCACATGGCTTGGTGGCAAGCGCCTTTACACACTGAGCCATCTCACTGGCTTCCTCCTCCTTCTATATAATTTTTTTTTTTCTGAGACAGTTTCTCTGGAACTCCTGGAACTCACTCTGTAGACGAGGCTGGCATAGAACTCAGAGATCCTCCTGCCTCTGCCTCCCAAGTGCTAGGATTAAAGGTGTGCCACCACTGCCCGGCTCTCCTCCTATATAATAAAGCTTACTTTAAAAAAAAAGTGTGTTCCATATTTGACAGAGTAGGATGAAAGTAAGCCCCACCCACTAGAATTGACCACTAATAATAATTAGTAAATAAGTAGAGGTTTATTCGGCTAGATTGTTGATAGATCTTTCCATTGGCTCCATTTCCTTTCTCATACAGCCATTCTTTTGCTTTTCTCCAAATAGTTTTGAAAGGTTAGAGTCAGCTCTACGAGCCATAGCCCATGGGTTCCTTCCCTCCCCTTCCAGGCCTGAATGGATAGCTTGTCCCCTTAAAAGGTTCAGCTTGCCTGTGCTAAGCCCGGCACCCAGCCCTGCACATGCATCAGGCACCATTCATGCTGTGGCTCAGAGTTCCTTTCCAGCTATGCTTGATGCCATATGGTTGTGTCCCATTCTAGAAACTGCTTCTAGAAGACAGAGCTCTGCGTGAAGCAAATGCTGTTGGTTATGACACAGGGTTGAGATGTGTCTGAACATCCGGTTTTCTCATCTTACTTTGAGTTCGTCCCTCATTTTCTACTGCATGACCAATGGTGGCCTAACCATAGGATATTGATTTTTTTTTCCTCTTTATTTATTGGACCAGCCCCCAGCTGGCATTTTTTTATGGTTGTGTCCTGCCTGTTGATTATCTTTGGCTAAAGAACAAATGCCTGGCTAATGTCCACGGGGAAGAGCAATTTGCCAATTTCTTTTATCCTTTTGTTGGTATTTTGGTTCCAAAGGCTCGAGGTTAGTTTGCCTATCTAAGGCTTTCTCCCAGGTGTTTTCTTGCCACAGTGTCCTCTGGACCTGACTCCCTGGCGTGACATTTAAGATGGCTAGAACACGCACATCCTTATGAAATTCCAACAGCCCCATTTATTAGGGGTTACAGAGCCAAGGTATAGCCAGTTGATTAAAGGAACAAATGAATAGCAGGCTTATTTATGTATCAATGGAGGCTGCTTATTAAGTTTGCCTTATTTTTCTCGTACCTTATGCTCTTGTGTTGGTATACACTGCTGCTGCTGCCTGCTGCTGGCTCCAGGAGAGGAGGCCAGAGGGATTGCGTCTGTCCATCTTCCTAAGATTCAGGACCACACCCTAGGTCCACCCATGCTTCGCCAACTTGTCCTTGGCATGATGATGTGCAGCTGTCACTGGGTGGCTTGGGATGGAGGCCTCACCATGTCAGATTCACATGTACTATAGTTTAGAAGGTGCCAGGGCTCTGGAAATATCCTGGGACAACGGCCTTGGGATCTGCACAGTGCTCTTAGCTGCCACAGGAGAGTTTTCCATCTCGGTGGGCAGGCACATTGGCTTTGATTTCCTGATTTTGCCCGCTGTTAGTTCTGAGACTGTGAACTAGGGAAATTCCAGGTCGGAGGTTTTGGCGTGGATGTTTGATCCAAGCGGAGTAGAGTCTTGAGTCACATGGATAGGACTGGACTGGTCTAGTGGGTTGGGTGGGCAGTGAAGGAAAAAAGGAAGACCAGGACTGATGAAACATGGCGGGTGGGTTGCTGTTAGTTCAAACCGTCACGGACTTGCGTGGGTATGTATGCAGAGCGTGGCAGGAAGAAGAAGGGAGGGACAAAAGGAGCTCTCCTGGAAAAGAGTGTGAGGATACAGGCGAAGAAGGAAGGAAAGGAAGCTGAGATGTTATGTAAGAACATGAAGAAAAGCAGGTGCGTGTGTGTGTGTGTGTGTGTGTGTGTGTGTGTGTGTGTGTGTGTGTGTGTACATGTGTGACCTAGCCATAAAAAGTCAAGACTACAGGGGCGGTGGGTGGGAAAGAAAGGGGCAGAAGTTGAGTCTAGTGGTATTGGGGATATGTGGGGAGTTGGAGTATTGTGGGGGTCTGGGGGTCTTTGGGGGTGGGGATATGTCAGGGGTGAGGGGTTTGTAGGGGTTGGGGGTATATGGGGAGTGAGAGGTGTGTGTGGGGATTGGGGTATGTCAGAAGTACGAGGTTTGTGTGGGGGTTGGTGTGGGGATGGAGTGTAGGGAACTCTCCTTATGGGAAATAAATAGTCTCTCATCCAGCTAAAGATTTCACAAGACAAGCTGTATTTATTAGCTAACCACAGACATTGAGGGCTGAAACAATAAAATGTATTTTTATCTAATGAGTTTGAAAAAATATATCATATATATTTTGGCACCCAAACCCATGGGATAGGGGGCCAAAACCATTATGCAAAGGTGTCTTGAGGTGAAGGCAGAAAGAAACAAAAATGATTTTGGGGATCCACTGCTTTTCCTTTTTCACTTCAGAGACACTTTAAGGACAGTCTGATTTTGAGGCCCTTCCTTCCTTCCTTCTGCTTTCCCTTGAGCCTTCTGGGTGTTCTCAGCTTGCCTCGTCTGTTAGAGTAGTCTGTTTACAGCTGAGCAGCTTCAGCAACCCTGACCTGATTTACTCTGGATACTAACTATCTTCCCTGAGATGGGCAGCCAGCACCTTCAGTTTTCTTGAAAAGTTACCCCCCTCTGCCACTGTGAGTCACCCAGTGGCTCTGCTAAGTGGGGTTTCCTCTGTTTATTCAGAAAAAGACTCAGATGAGAGTGTATTTTCTGTATTGTGAAATCTGAACTCCTCTGCTCTCTGGTAACGAGATATCAATCTTTTGTGTAATGCCGGGTACTGTGCGTAATTGCCCTCTTGTAATGTGTTATCCCTGAAATGATAATTTGAGTTATTTCTTTGTTAACCTTTACACAGCCAATAACAAATTAAACATCATTATCTGAGTTTAGAATAGGCTGTAAATCTCTAAGCCCTGGTAATACTCAGACACTTACAACCAGGGAGTCATAAAATGACATTAAATGACACTTTGAAACACACCCCAGAAGTGCCACAAATAAATGGGTAGAGAGTGGAGTGTCTCCAACAGGAGTGCCTGGGATGCTCCTGATGAATTGGGACACAGACGCCTTTGAAGATGCTGATTCTGCTCTAACCTGGAACTACAGAAAGATCCTTTCCAGACTCTTCCTGCTGCCCCCATCTCCTAGAGACTGAGCATTCTTCTCCCCCTCCCTCCCTCCCTCCCTCCCTCCCTCTCTCTCTCTCTCTCTCCCCACCCCCATCTCTTTCTTTCTCTGTGTGTGCTTGGAAATAACCCCAGAAAGTTCATAATTACTCCCACTTGCCTGTTTTGTTTTGTTTCCTCACCCACCGCCTGAACCACCCAATTGGATGCTGACTTCTCTCTGCCTGGCACTGTAGTCACCACACCCTGCTGACACGGAGGCGCTCTAGCGAGTGGCTTTGCGTCTCGCCCTTATTTCACAGAGCAGCTGTCCTATAATCTGGTGGCAGGTGTGAGGGGGATGAGGAAGAAGGCATACATGTCCCCACAGTTACTTTTGCATTGTTATGACCCAAATACCTGAGAGGAAAACTTGAAAGGGTGGGGATTGATTTTAGCTCACGGCTTCAGAGGTATCAGTCAGTCTATCATGGTATAGAGGGCACGGCAGACCAGGACAGTTTACATCATGCCAGACAGAAAGCTGAGGAAAGGGACAAGGTACAACCCAAAATATATACCCCCTAGGGACCTACTTTCTCCAATGAGCCCTACCTCCTATTTTCTCCACCTTTGCATAATACCTTCTCATTAGGAACCCATCAAAGGATCGATCCATTCATTAGCTCGTGGTCTGATTGTTTCTGGAAACCTCATCCCAAACACCCTGGGAAGTGTGCTTTGCCAGTCTCCTGGGCAATTCTGAGTCCTGTGAAGTGGACCTTTAAGATTCACCGTCACAGCATAGGGCTGGATTGTAGTTCCCAGCACCCATGTGGTGGCTCACACCATATGTAACTCAACACCTAGGGGACCTGATACCTTCTTCTGGGCCTCGCAGGCCCCAGGCACA
The DNA here is from genome assembly GCF_964271855.1 of Acomys minous. Taxonomy (NCBI): domain Eukaryota; kingdom Metazoa; phylum Chordata; class Mammalia; order Rodentia; family Muridae; genus Acomys; species Acomys minous. Next base: position 52,028,510 of record NC_140501.1, on the reverse strand, counting down.
CATATGACACACAGACATGCATGTACTCAAAGTACTACCAAGATAAGTAAATCTTAAAAAAAATTTTTTTTCTTTTAAGGTTAACCATCACAGCAGAAGACACTGGTGTTTTGGTACAAGTGTCCTAAGTTTCTTTGAAAACCACTTTGTTGAGTCACCACACATGTGAGATGAGGAGCAAAGATAAAGTGTCTTCCTCAAGAACAGTAAGACCCCAGACTCACAGGCTCCTGTCTGAAAGCTCTCCTTACTATGCACACCCCATGTCAGACTGAGAGGGCAGAACATGCTTGTTTGATTCTTATATATATATATATATACATATATATATACATATATATATATATATGTATATATATATGTATATATATATACATATATATATATATGTATATATATATGTATATATATATATAAAAACACTGGTGATAATCTGAGAGGATGAGGGTCAACAGCACCCACTCACCTCCTCAAAGCACAAAACCACAGTACAAACCAACATGTACATAAGCCTGGGTTAGGCGTGTGTGTGTGTGTGTGTGTGTGTGTGTGTGTGTGTGTGTGTATGGGCTACACCCCGTTACATCCAAGTGCTGCTTGCACTGATTTTTAGGATCTTGTGGTGAGCTAATCCTCGCCTGTGTTCTCTCTCTGAGCTTCTCAAAGCACACATCTTTGCTCACAGCCAAAGAAGATGTTTTTTAGTTTCTTCCGACCGAGCTGTGTTTACAATTTTCTTCTCCTTGAGGTTTAGTCTACAGTGCAATGTTTTCATAGAGATGCTGGCATGAGCTAACATTTTCATTTTGGTGTTATGCACGGTGCTCTCCCGCAATGTAAAACACCCCCCACTTTAGGGGCTGGAGAGATGGCTCAGTGGTTAAGAACATTAGCTACTCTCACAGAGGACCCAGGTCCAACTCGCAACATCCACATGTCAGCTCACAACCGTTCCTATCTCCAGTCCCAGGGGACCTGGTACCCACTTCTGTCCTCTGAAGGAGGGCATCAGGCATGTGTGTGTGTTACATAGATGTACACACAGGCAAAACACCCATACACATAGAATATTTAAATAAAACAAAATATCCTCCTCTCACTTTAGCTGTGTGGTTAAAGCCCAGGTGTTCTTTGCCCCCTAATAAAGTGGGCACATCTCTGTTTTTCTGTTTTTCTCCTCTCCTCCTGTGTCCTTGGTGGGGGTGCTACCAGTTTATATTAAATTTATTTATTTAGGTCTGTTTGCTAGTTCTGCTTCATTGCGGCCTGAGGAATGCTCAGCTTTCACTTCATAAACGCCACCCTGCTTTCTGGAGGTTGTTACTGTCAAGCTCCCTTCATTGAATTATTGAGTTTTTTTTTCCTTTCGTTTTTTTCCTAATCAAGGCAATAATTCTGAGCTATACATTTTTCTGTCTGTGCAGCTTTGGCCATGAGCATTCATGAATTTTATTTCTAGTTGTGATTTGTTTATAAGAACTTCAACTGTACTTTTGATTACTCAGTGCTTTAATTAACAATTAAATTGTTAAAATTAAGGCTCAGTTATTTATTTATTTATTTATTTATTTATTTATTTATTTATTATGTATATGGTGTTCCACCTGCATGTATATCTGTAGGCCAGAAGGGGGCATCAGATCACATTACAGATGGTTGTAAACCATCATGTGGTTGCTGGGAATTGATCTCAGGACCTTTGGAAGAGTAGGCGGTGCTCTTAACCACTGAGCCATCTCTCCAGCCCCAAATTGTTAATTTTTTAAAATGTAAAGCTATCCTAAATTACCACATTCTGGTTAAAATATGTGGTTTGGATAATTTGTTTCTTTTGAAATTGAAAAAATATATATTGAAAAAAATAATTAAAAAATCCAGTTCAGGGCTGTTTTGCCTTTAATGTTATTTTGTTTATTACAGTTCTGTGGGCTCTGTTTAATTTTTGTTCACATTAAACTCCATACTTCTTAGTTTATATTTTTGTTTCTAACATTTTATCTGATGGTTCATTTATAAATAGTTTTATGGAATGTAGGCTACATGCAATAAAATCCATCCATTTTCAGGGTACAAATCAAAGGCTTTTAATCAATGAATAGGAGACCTCTGAGTGCCTCTATAGCTAGCACAGTTGAGGCTGGTGGTACAGATTAGCTGGTAGCTGGTGATATAAATTAACTGCCTAGCATGCAAATGGTCTACCACGAGTTCAGCCTCTAGTACCATGTAGTCTGGCTATGATGGGTCAAGCCCATAATCCCGGCACTCAGATGCCAGAGGCAGGAGAATCAGAATTTCAAAGTTATCCTTGACTACATATTAAGTTCAAGAGCAGCCTAAGTGATATGAGACTCTGTCTCAAAGAAACAAATACCAAATAAATAGTATATAGTTTTGAATGTGAATTCAATGTGAATTTTCACTTTGTTGTTCTTTTGTTTTGTTTGTTTTTTAAGACAGGGTTTCTCTGTGTAACCTTGGCTGTCCTGGACTCACTTTGTAAATCATGGTGGCTTTGAACTCATAGCCATCTGCTTGCCTCTGCGTCCTGAGTGCTGGGATTGTAGGCATGCACCACCGTGTCTGGCTATTCATTTTCTTTTAAAAAAAGAGTTTAAATTATTTACAATTATTGTTGTAGCTGACACTTTTGATGCCTTATCTATTCCCTTGCTCTATTTTTATTATTTTCTAAAAAGTTCCATATTCTTTTAGGTGCAGACATTGTTATTTGCTTTTACTTTAAAATATTTTTGGAATGTATATGTCTTCTTTAAAACTATCAGTTAAGGTTGAAAGAAAACATTTCTTTGCTTATATTGCCATTCAGTGAAATGATATTTTTCCTATTATTAGAGAAATGTCTGAATTCATGTCATCTCTTTTCTATCTTTGCTATCACTTCCAAGACCTGTTAACAACAATGCACTTACTTTTTATATTCAGATTAATGGATTTTCACCCTATACCTTGTCTTTGAGTGATTTTTAATATTAGTGCTTAGGTCTTACAGCTGTATTTGTACTATTAGACTCACTCCTGTCTTAATTGATTTCACTCTCCTTTACTTGTCCCTATGGGTTACAGTATCCACACCTTTGAGGTTTTCATTCTCCCTCATTTTTCTGGAATTGCATTCCATCTTCAATAATCATATCAAGAAGTGTGCATAGGTGATATATTTTCTGAAACTGAACATCTCAGAGTCTTTTCTGAGGTCTCCACTAACCCAAATATTGGCCATAAAACTCTTGGGTCATTACCCTTTTCTACTTAAAACTATTTAGAGACGGTGTAGTCTAATATTTAATGTGAAGTAGAAAACTCTATTAATACTTTGACTTCTATTTCATTGATGATTCCTGGAACACAATGACTGCTTAGCATCAGCACATATCTCATTAACTCAGAAGGGTATTTCCCTGGGCGATTCTTATGTTTCTTTCACTGCTATTTTTTGTTTGTTTGTCCTTCCTTTCTGTGTTTTAGGAGAGCAGATCAAGCTTGTGTTCCTTGTGGAGTTTACAGTTTCCTCATCCATTGCTGGGCAGAGAATGTACTGGGGGTGGTGGCTTGAGATTAGAGCATCACAGAAACACAGCAGGGACAACAGTGCGGGTGGTTTATATGGGAATGTAGAAAACACCATTAGCATAGTTCCTAATGAACTGGCCAAGTGGAAAGAAATAAAGATACATTTTAGAAGCAGTATTTGGGATTGTAGTAAGCTTGCTTCCCTGCCCACCCCCAGGGACCACTCTAGGTATTGAAGGGACATGGGAGTTGTCAGCCAGTGGTCACTTTGAACCAGAAATGTGCTAACAGCTGAGCAGATCTACAGGGGAAAAGGAGTCCTATTTGTATATTGTTGTGAGCGAAACAAACACTCACAAAGTTGATTTTTAAAAAGGAGAGGCTTAATAGCCCCCCGTTGCAGAGGCTTCAGCCTATGATCTCCTGGCTCTGTGACTTTAAGGCTGTAGTGAGGCTGAGAGACAAGGCAGTGTGCAGTGGTAGAGCAAGGCTGCTCGCCTCACAGTGGCCAGGAAGCAGAAAGAACTGGGGAAAGGCCCCGGGACAAGATACACTTCAAGGATACTGCCCCCTCAAGTGCCTACTTACTCAATTGGGTCTCGCTTCCCAGTTCTCTCCCAATAATGTTATCAGATTATGTATGTCTGGATTAGATTAGGACCCTCATGACCCAATCATTTCCCTAAAATTCTACCTTTGAACATTGTCTTAGGGACCAAACCTTCAGCGTGGAAACCTTGGGAGGACATTTCATGCCCAAACCACAATGATTTGGCTTCTGAAAATGTCTAAAAAGCTACCCACCCTGGGTACTTGGCAATACAGTAAAAAAATAAGAAGCAAAAAAGGCTAGGTTCTTCTGTGACTTGCTTGAAGGCCCCAGTCTGTTAATGGCAGAAACATGACAGTCTTCTGTGTTTTGGTACAGTCTGGCTTTCTGCTTGCCCCTTGTATTCGAAAGTCTTAGGTGTCTTTGGAGACCCTGAACTGCGACCTTCGGGAAGTTCAGCCGAGCAGCTGGGTGTCATCCTCCTGTCCTCATCATCTCCATATTGACCAGCGCTGCCGAACATGTCTTTACAATTCATAAACAACATGAGATTTCTAGTGAGAGGAATTCACGAGTAAACAAGGAAAGCTGACAACCATCTCAGGCCACTGTAGTGCTGCTGGCCTTTGGGTGGGATGGGTCAGTGGCTTTAGTGTAAAGGTCACTGGCGTCTTCTCCTTATTCTTCCTTGATCTAGATTCTGGCCAAGCACAGCGCCGAGGGGAAGCAGAGTGACAGCTGGGAGACAGGCTGTGCACTTTGTAGTTCAGCTCCACTGAGCTGGGAGTTTGGAAGAGGTGCCACTTCTGGCTGGCCTGCCACCAGCCTAGACCTGCCTCGCTCCTCTCTTGCCATGCCCATCACAGTTGCTCTTCTTGGAATGCGACACCCTTTGCTTCCTAGCCATCCTTTGCTTTCTCTGCGTTTTCCCGTCACGATTCCTGTTCATTTTTGCCAGCATCTGATAATTTGACTTCTTTTCCTAGGAGTTGATTTTCATATTCTTTTCCTCATGTTCTTCCCTGTTTTGTCTTCCTCCCTGCCCCCCTCCGGCCTTCTGATCATTTCTCACATTTAGTCTGTCAACACTGAAATGTACAACATCAAAAGGACTTTACAGTGATATCTGTATGTTTCCCAGGTAGACTCTATTATGAACATTTAGCTAAACTCTAATTTTTATTTCTACCTTCCTTTCAGTTGTGTATTTGTGTGTCTGTGTGTGCTCCCAAGTAAGTTTTAATTTTTTTGTGTGCATTTATATGGTGTGTGTGTGTGTGTGTGTGTGTGTGTGTGTGTGTGTGTGCGCGCGCGCGCGCGCGTGCGTTAGTCTGGAGCACAGAGGTCGCAGAACAACTTTGGGCATCAGTCTTCACCTCCTACCTTATCTCAGACGGCTCTCTCTCTTGTTTTGCTGTGTTGGATATGCCAGGAAGGCTGGCTTTCAAGGTCAGGGAATTCTCCACTGTGTCTTCCATCTCACTGTAGGAACACTGGAATCTCCTGCTTTCTCCTGCTTGACTTTTATGTGAGGTTTCAGGATTTGAACTCAGGTTTGCACAGTTGTTTGCAAGCACTTTTTTTTTCCATTGAGCCATCTCCTCAGCTCCCCAAAGTAAGTTGTAGATGTCAGTCATTAAGAGAGTCCCCTAACATATGCCGTGCATACCATTAACTTGAGCTCAGTATTAGCTGATATAACTGTTTTTCTTTTACGATAAAATTTAATAGAATCTTAAGGGCGTGATGAGATAGATTTTGGCAAATTGATACCTGGAGTAATCCAAGCCTCTGCCCATATGGATAATGTTCCAGGTACCTCAGAAATGTCCCTCCTAGCCTATCTCAATTAACCCTGTCTCCACTCATCCTCCAAGACACAAGCTGTGTTCTGCTATCTTACCATTCTAGGTGACTTTTAACTGTTCTAGAGCCTCACAGAAATAGAACCACACAGAAGTGGGTTTGTTTGTTTTGTTTTGAGACAGGATTTCTTTGTGTAGCCCTGGCTGTCCTGGAACTCTGTAGACCAGGCTGGCTTCAAACTCACAGATATCTGCCTGCCTCTGCCTCCCGAGTGCTGGCATTAAAGGCCCACACTGCTAATACCCAATCTCTTTTTAGAAGACTTCTTTCCCTCAATAAAGTGATGTAAAGATTAACCAAAATTAATATTTGTATCAATAGTTATTCCTTTGACTTGGCTTAGTACTATTCAATGGGAAAGTGGCCCAGTTGGCCACACTCTCCCTCACCGTCAGTGTTGATTGAAAATGAAGTTGCTACGAGCTCTCCTTTGCTTTTCCTCTCCTCTCTCTTCTTTCCATCCCCCTTTTCTGTTTCTAGAACACATTCAAGTTGTAAGTGGAGAGGACCACATGCCTGTGCTGGGAAGAAAGCAACAGTGTATCTGACAGACATGCAGTTCAGCCCCGACACAAAGTAGCCACTCAATCAATGACAGTGTTATTCAGACAAAGGCTTGCCCTTGTAGGATTTTTTTTTCTGACCAAATTTATGTACTATTTTCTAGTTCTGTGGCTTTTGCCAAGTTATGTCACACCTATATGCCTTCATTTATTCCTCTAAAATCTCTCTCATTCCTCGTGAGTTACATAGGGATAAACATACAAGCCTCCCTTGTGTTGTTGGAGAGGCAGGATGAAGAAATATCATGGTAAAAGAATTCGCAAAGGAAATAGCATCTACTTCTTTCCCCCCCCCCCCCACCATGACTTGAGTTTTGTAAGAAATTGCTTCGAGATCCTTGGATGAGAAAAGTGTATTCAAAAGCCAAGAGCTGCAGTGGGAGAGCTACCCGGTTCCCAGACCCCATTAGCTGCCATTCAGCGAGGACTTAGCAGTTTCCATTGGAGCGGAAAGAAGTTTATTTTGCCATTTTAATTTGGTGCTGTTTTATTTACCCTGTTTGTGCTAGCCCAAATTTGGCACCCACGCTGTACTCCAAGTGCTAATTTAAGTGGCATATTTCCGTTCTGCCTGGGAAGAGTACACAGAAGAGCTGAAAGACGTGTGTTTATAATTATAAGGGACTGAGCTGGCTCCAGCGACATCTCGGAGCATATGGGAACTATGTGGGCTAGTTAGCAAAAGTTTATACTGAAGCCTGATGCTGTTGGGCCGAGTTTTGTAAACTCAGAGTTGTTAAGCTGTGTCTAATAAAACACTGAGTAAATTTAATATTTCCAGGCTAGTGTGTGGCAGCAGCGAGGACAGCCCAGGTCCCCTTTCTTGGCATGAAATGGCAGAGGCTTTCGATCCCATACTGGAGATGGTAATTTAGTTGAGAAAAGAGTGATGGGCTAATTCTTTTTAGAACAGCATGGTTTTCAAGAAGCCGAACACAAGCCTGGGCTCCACATGGACTCAATCTGATGTTTTATTTTTCACTTCAGATTGACATAGAAGAGAGTTCTGGGTTTGTATTCAACACTACACATTTTACGCTTTTTTTGTTTATTTAATTTTTAAAATTCTATTTTATGTGTATGGGTGTTTTGTTTGCATGAGTGTCCGTGCACCATTCGTGTGCCTGGCACCCATGGAAACAAGAGGACATTGGATTCCCCTGGGACTGCAGTTACAGGCAGTTGTGAGCCACCATGTGGGGGTGCTGGGAATCAAATCCATGTCCTCTGGAAAAGCAGCCATTTCTCTTAACTGTCAGGCCATTTCCCCAGCCCCAACTGTCTGTGTCTTTTTAAAAACGTAATTACGTTTTTGTTTTGCTTTGAGTTAGGGCTCAGGTTAGCATCAACTCCTTATACAGCCAAGGACGACCTTGAACTTCTAATATATCTGCTTCCGCTTCCAAGCGCTGGGGTTTTAGGTGTGTACCACCATGTACAGTTTCTATGGTGCTGGGGATGGAGCCCCGGGCTCTGTAGATTCCAGATTCTTTACCAGCTAAGGCATCCTCCCCTGCAAGCTTGCTGTCTATAAACAGAATTACAGCGGATATGCACAGCCCATGGATCCTATAGTTATACTGTATAACAGGATGTGTATAAGTGGGGCGTGATATTTTATATTTTGCTGTATTTGGGGCTGAAACTAGCATCTCATACATGCTAAGTTTTTTTTTTTTATCATCAAGCTACATGCCAAGACTCTTAATGTTTATCTATCTATCTATCTATCTATCTATCTATCTATCTATCTATCTAAATTGCACAGCCTAATCTTAAACTCACACTGTAACCCAGGCTGACCTTGAACTTTGATCCTCCTGCTTCAGCCTTTCAGGTAGCTGGCATTACAGGCCTACCCCAGTATGCCTGACTATAGGGAGAGTATCTCTACCCCCACCCCCTTTTTAAAAAATGAGTAGCCCCTGTGCAGCAACTTTCTCTGTGAACCAGGCTGGGCTCAAACTCAAAGATCCACCGGCTTCTGTGTCCCACGAGCTGGGGTTAGAGGTGCCACCACACCCAGCCCACATCTTATACACGCGGTGGAAAGATGTTCTGCTGCAGAAATGGGTCTATTAATCACGTGTGTGAGTGGATATGCCCACCCAGGGCCCTGCTTTGTATACATGCTGTGTATAAGCACCCTTACTGTCACTAACTGTTCGTGTAGAGCCATGAGGTATTTCTGCTCGCCTACTGTGTTGTAGGTGGGCCCTAGGCCAGCCAAGGTCTTGTTTCCTGCCCTGGGCTTCATTGTCTATCTGAAACCCTTGGCAGTGGGAAGAAGAGGTGACGAGTGACAACCGCCAGCCTCTGAATCCCCACCGTAAGCCCCATGAAGCTCTGAGCTCTAGATCCTCACCCTTGGGCCAATCCAGCTGGCAGAACAGAATGCCAGGAGCCCTCCAAGGAAGGCTTCCTGGGCAGTCTGCCCTGTGGTTCAGGACACATAGCTGCTGCTGATTAGAAAGCCACCTGCTGGCCCTTAATGCAGAAAACCAAGCCAAAGTGGCTTGTGGCAGGGGACCTCTCACATCCGGCTCCTGGTTATTTACACGGAATACACAATGCCGCTACCGCAGGAGCGCCGGCCTCAGAGGTGGGTCGCTTAAACTCCTAGCAAACAGAAGCCCAGTTCTCTGTAAGTCATTTACAGAGTCACATGTCTGAATCAATTTGGTTCTCAAGCGCCGCGGGCATATGAAGCCTGAGACGATGTAACATTTCTGAAGTCTCCGTCCAGGTCAATATTTCCTGAAAGACATGGCATTTTATGCATCATATGATGTGCTTTTCTGCTGGCGCCTGCTTCAGTTTTGGAACTGAATAAGCTGAGGTGTTGTGTTCACAAGTTTTCCATGACATGGGTCCCATGACCCACGGTTGAATGTGTTACAAGCCAAAACCTTACCCTGAGTGCCATATGGGGACAGTGACATCGGCTCTAGTGTGGCATTGGACAGCAGTGATTCTTTCACCTGTGTGTCCCGGGTCAGAGGCCTTTTCTTCTCACCCTGACACTGCTGAATCTGGTGTGGTTCTTCCTTTCCTGTTTGCTGAGTGTATTCCCGTACACCATAAGGCTCATGCCTTTCGCCAGCTCGTGGCAGAGGCTCCCAGCATCCCCATCTTATGGGAAACCACCGAGGTGCTGAGTGGCAAAGACATTTGAAGGAAGTCTTCCATATCATCTGCAAGGGACAGAGGCAAGTTGTTCCATTCTCTGCATCTCATGAAGCTGGCCCTCGGTTGACTTAAGAAGATCTGATGACCCGACGTCATCAGTTTAATACCACCAGTTTAATACCGGTCGGCATCTCCAGGCACACCGCTGTCTCCCAGACAGAGCTGTAAACTGGAGGTAGAAGAATTTCACAGTATTCCATGCTCTTCTACTTTTTAGCCTAGGATGGGGGCGGGGCATGCCATTTATGCCTCTGTTTCCTCATCTGTAGAATGGGGCTATAGTAGGTGGGCATAGTAATTGCAGGGGTGGTATTTTGAGGGAGCCCCTTGGAAAGCAGAGATCAGCTGTAATCTCAGCCCTTGAGGGGGTACACTTGAGGACACGGTGAAGGTCATAATCCAGCATTTGATTTGTTTCCTAGAAAATGCTAGTATGTAGGCTAGTATGTATGACATGAGGTGTAGGCCGTATGTTCTGTAGGTTATCCAGTGACCACGATCCTTTAGAAAATCAGGTTTGAAGCCCCGTATGGTGGTGGCACACACCTGCAGTCTCAGCACTCAGCAAGGCAGAGGCAGGCGGATTGTTGAGAATTCAAGGTCAGCCTGATCTACAAATCAAGTTGAGGACAGTCAAGCCTGCACAAAAAACCAAATTTCAAACAAAACAAAACCAAACCAAAACCAAACAAACAAAAAAACAAGAAGAAGGAGGAGGAGGAGGAGGAGGAGGAGGAGGAGAAGAAGAGAAAGAAGAAGAAGAAGAAGAAGAAGAAGAAGAAGAAGAAGAAGAAGAAGAAGAAGAAGAAGAAGAAACAATAAGATTTGGCATCATCACACTTTGTCCCTACCTCAGAGGGCCACAGAGCAGAGGAGAGGGAACCAGTGCAGGCTACAGTAACAGTCTGGTTTTGTGAGAGAGCTGGGAATGGAAAGATGGGTAGAGCTGAGCTTGATAGCACAAGTCCGTCATCGTGGCTACCAGAGTGGCTGTGGCTGGAGTTGCAATTAAAATCCTGCCTAGGCTACAGGATGAGCTCAAGTCCAGCCTGGGGCAATTTGGTGACACTCTTTCCCCCAAATCAAAAATAAATAAATAATAAATAAATAAATAAAATAAAGGAAAGACTATGGAAGTAGCTCAGTGGCAGAATGTGTGCTGGCTATGCATAAGACCTAGGTTCGGTCCCCAGTACAGCAATAAAACCAACAGACAAATATAGGACTTCAATAGGAGAGGGGTGGGCATTCCAGGTCTGGCTCTGGATCCAGTCTTGGCATGTATGAATATGTAAGAAGGCACTTGATGGGCTGACAGACAAGTGTCATAGCAAACGAGCTTCCTGAGGGCAAGACCCACAGTGTGCACCCAGCACTCTGTTTCTCAATGAGTGCATGTTAGAGAAATGAATGTGTGCCTTATGGCTGCACCACAAGTAACTACGAAGCTCACGGGATCTTTCTGACACCACATGACCATTGTTGTTGTGGATGACGATCAGCAAGGTTCTTGTTACTTCCTGTTTTCTCCTGACTGGACCGAGAACAGCCTTTGAGGGAGTGCCAATGGTGCCAGTGTCACGTGTCACGTGGCCCCGCACCAGAAACAACACTGTGGCCACTCCTTCTGTTTCTCAAGTGTGTACCTGGCTCTCTCATTTGGGGCAAAGTGACTCTGGAAAGCCCCGTGGCCCTAGGACTCCTTTTTCTCCCTCTGGAGGTGCCCCATCTGGGTTTACTGATGGAAATTTTATGTGCATGTCAGGTATGAAGAAATTGGACTGTGGTACTGTACATTTTGTTTTATTCTTATATGTTTTAGGCACCATTTTTTGGGGGGGGGGTCAAGGTCTCACTTTGTAGCCTTGGCTGGCAGGGAACTCTTTATATAGACCAGGCTGGCCTAGAACTCACAGAGACCTGACCATTACTGTGTTCTAAAGGCTATGATTAAAGGTGTGTGTGTGTGTGTGTGTGTGTGTGTGTGTGTGTGTGTGTGTGTGTATGTGTGTGTGACTATGCTTGGCCACTTGGTCACTTTTATTAATTTTTTCTTGTTTACATTTGCCTGCTTTTTTTTTTTTTGTATGTGAGTAGAAGGGTGCATGTGGAGGTCAGAGTACAACTTGAGGGAAGGAGTTCTCTTTTTCACTGTGGAGTCCTGGGATCAAACTCAACTTGCAAGGCTTTGCAGCAAGTGCCCTCATCCACTGAGCAATCTTGGTATCTCCTTCCTCGTGTATTTTATATGCGTCCACTGGGTATTTCAGGGAAACTACCCACTGACTCCAAAAGGCACTTCATACCCACTATGAGGCACAGGAGGCTCCCTCCGCAGAACCCTGGTGCGTTTCGAGAAACTCTCTGGAGCCTTGAGGTGGACCAGGGAGCCCCAGTCTTGGCAGCCTCTCTTGCAGCTGTAGCGCAGGCTCGGTGCCTTCCTTCTGTTTTATCACTTTTCAAAGAAAACCATTCCCCTGCCTCCTTTAAGAGCAGAATGCCTCTCTCCGTGAGATCCCCCTGGAGAGAGAAGAAAGCCCGTGCAGGCTTTGCATGTTGTGTTGCCACGATTATTCTTATAGTAAAATTTTTTTCTTTTTTTCTTTTTTTGTGGCAGGGCTGAGTTTTCAGAGGTCTCTCAGTTTCAGGAGGTGGGTGGGTTGCTAAGAGTCTTCGAGAACACCCAGGAAGGGAAGCCACAGATCTGAGCTCATTCTGCAAACTTCATTTGGCAGCACTTTTACTAAAGGCACTGTCACAGCGGGTGGTGACTCCTTTTGGGGGTGTGGGGGCGGGGAGGGGGTGAGTTGGGGGGGAGAGGCTGAATGTCCCTTTTCCAGAGGTCACCAAGGACAGACAACCAGAAAACATAGGTATTTGCATTATGATTAGTTAACAGTAGCAAAGTTACAATTGTGAAGCAGCAATGAAAACAATTTTGTGGTTAGGGTCACCTCTGACAAGAGGAACTGTATTCAAGGGTGGCAGCATTAGGAGGGGTGAGAATCCCAAGCAGGACCCCAAAATGTAGGCAAAGGGGAACCCTGGGTATTCCCTGGAGAGAGACTGGGCGTTTCTGAGGCAGGGTGAGTGTAGGGGGCTCACTGCTTTTCCCAGCCTCTGTACCTTGTTTACCTAATGTTGATCTGTGGATTTTGGGGGGGTCTAGTTACTTATACTTTTAATCGCGTGCTGATGCCACTTATGAGTGGAGCTGGTGACAGTGTACCAAGTCCTCCCAGAAGCTAAGCTTTGCTGTGGGTGGTGTGGGGTTCCTGTTCCTGTGCTCACCACAAATCTGGGAGAACCAGCCCTCTCTCCTCTTCTTCACATTCCAGAAAGTGTTTATTTGGATTCTAGTCTACACCCACATGCACATGCTAACACACAAAGACACACACACACACACACATACACACACACACACACACATACACACACACACACCTGCTTCCCATCTTCTGTGGCCCTGGGAACCCACTGCCGTGATGGAGTGGAGGAGTGGGCCCTCCCAGTATGGCAAATACGTTGAAAAAAAAATGGCTAGATTTCATTTTTCTAGAGTGCACTGAAAAGTGAAAAACTGAGATATCCTTGTCTTCCCTAAGACAAGGCCTTCTGTGGCCCAGGCTGGCCTCAAATGTAGCTAGTTAGCTGAGGATTACCCTGAACCTCTTGTTTCTCCTCTACACCCGGGCACTTAGCTTTCAGGCATGGATTAAAACCAGGGCATTGTGCACTGTAGGTGAGCTCTCTGCTAGCTGAACCACAGCCCCCCCCCCCCACTCACTTCCCACTAGTGGAGTAGAGAAGTCACCAAGGCAAGCTTAGAGTTTTATATTGACATTAGCACCGAGGATGAAGTTCTTTGTTTTGGCTCCTCGGTCCCAGCCCATTCCTTGGTATCGGCGGGCACAGCCTGAAAGCTTGTATAATTCATAAGCCCAGAGGCGGCATTAGCTGGGGCTGCCCAGAGCCGAAGCCAAGCATCCCGCTTGGGAAGCAGGGCCTGCCAGGGCTGAGTTCTGGAGGTCAATCGTGGGGACTCCTTGCTTCTCTCTCATTCCAGCTTCCTGGAGTGTGTTGAGTCCCTGAGGACAACCCAGAGGAAGCCAGGAAAGGGAAGTTCCCATCAAGTCAAGGGACTTCACGTAAAATTTTCCTTTTATCATAGTATGAGATGACGAAACAAAAGAAAAGCCTGGAAAAGAGAGAAAGTTAAAAAAAAAATCACTATGGTTTTCAATAGTTTGACATATTTTCATCTGAGCCATGTCCTGTGTATTTCCTTGTGGGCCTATTTTACAATGGGTCAGCACATGCATGATTTTGTATTCTTTTATTTTAATTTACACACTGAACTGTGCACACTTTCCACACCTTTAAGAGGTTTCTACCCCCTTTACAAAGACTTATTTATTTTTATTTTATGTGTATGAGCATTTGCCTGTGTGGGTGTCTGTGTACCATGTGTTTTCGGCACTCCTGAAGGCCAGAAGATGCTCTGGGAATGGTTGGGACTACCAGGCGGGTGCTGGGACCCGACCCCAGGTCCTCTGCAAGAGCAGCCAGGGCTCTTAAATACTGAACGTCTCTAGACCCCTTCAACTTCATATAATGGGTGAACACTGTTGCTTCCAGTGAGTGAGTAGAAAATAAGCCACTTAACCATCTCAGTAATATTTCCGGTAGGGAGAGGTCCTCTCTATATTTTTTTCCCTTTAAAAATGCCACATGAACATATTCATATGGGAAGCAGGGCATGAGCCGCGGTTCGGGAATATATTAGAATCATAGCCAGTGATGTGTGGAGTAATTTTTCTTTTTTTCCCAGAGAGTCCAGAACATTCTACTTAGTTTATCTACAAACATAAGCCCTAGAACTATATGAAAATGAGACACAAGTGTAGGGATTATGTTGATGTCATTGTATGTCTGTATATAATATTTTAAGTATACACATGTATAGTATATAAAACGGATATTTTGGCTGTGTGTACACGTTTCCTTTCGATACAATAAAAGGGCTAATATCCTGAAAATCAAAATAATTTAAATCAACCTTATCTTTAAAGAATAAAAACGAAGCACAATTTTCTATTTCCAGTGGTGACAGAGAAGAGGGACAGTATGTATGTGTGTATATATATATGTACACACACATATATGTACATATACATACATACAACTCTTGAAAAGTTAGGGGCCACTGAAGGGCCTTAAAAGGCTTGGAGGATGGTGGGAAGACAGAACAATAAAATGGGACACTGGGCCTCCTTTTATACAGTAGCGTTAGTGTCCTCCCTCAGTGGTCAGACTCTCAGTGAGGATGGTCTGTGCCTGCCTCACTCTCCACTCCCCAGTTCCACATTTTGGTGGACAGGTCAGCTGCCTGGAGGAAGACAAAGGGCCACTGCTAACTGGACCATAGCCTGCCTGGGATGTGCTGGCTGCAAACTGGGCTGGCCCCACCCAGTGAGGACTCTGGGAACCAGGAGAAGAGCTCAGTGTGGGTGTTCCAGGCAGATTGCTCACCACTTGCCATTTAGCACATGTCTGAAGGAATAGCTCACAGAATTGGCAGCAGGGTGCAGAAAGCTAGAGTCTGGGAAACAGGAATGCTTAACTCTTTTCTGAAGCACAAACGGGAATGTGAGGCCAGGTGCATGAGAGTGGGGAGCTAAAAATGCCTCCACACCCAGTTCTAATTGGGCCAACTCTGTATATAACGTGAGGGGCCGGGACTGTGGAGACAGCCCTCTGGGAGACAGACAGCCGAGAGAGAGCTTGTTTAAAAAGCTTAGTCCACAAGCTGAAAGAGACTCCCCCTAAAGTGTCTGGTTCAGAGAAAACCTTACACTATTTTATTAACCAACTGTGAGATTCTCTTTAATTTGCATTATCAGCGAGAGCATTTTGAGGCAGCTTGAAACCGAGTCTTCTGTTTTCGAGGAGGGAAAATTGGGCACCTATCAGCATCCTGTTTGCTGAGTGAATAAACTGCACACAATTTTCAGTGGAAGGAAAAGGCGGGTGTGCGCTACGTGACTCCACATACTGATCTTTGCCCAGCTCTCATGGCCTTTCTCCTTGAAACCCATGCTCCTCAGCTGCTTTGGAGGGAGAGAGAGAGAGGGGGAGGGAGAGAGAGAGAGAGAGAGAGAGAGAGAGAGAGAGAGAGAGAGAGAGGGAGAGGGAGAGGGAGAGGGAGAGAGAGAGAGAGAGAGAGAGAGAGAGAGGGAGGGAGGGAGGGAGGGAGGGAGGGAGGGAGGGAGGGAGAGGGAGGGAGGGAGGGAGCAGGCAACAATGAAGCCAGAGGGCCAAGGCCACTCCTGCTGCTTACAAGTTGTAAGTGCGTGTTTAGGGTGATGTAGCTCCGTGGTGGAGTCCTTATACTGCAGGTGTGAGGCTGTGGGTTTGATCTAAAGCAAGATACACATTTTTTAAAAAGTAGGTAGCAGGAAGATAAAACAATGTCAAGAATGGGATGCACATAAGTGAGCATGGAGGCCAGCTGCGTTGGGAGGCGGTGGCAGCTGGAATGGGAGGGCCATTGGGATGGCTGAGGAAGAAGGCTTTGAAGGCATGGTGTGGAAGGGGTGGGGGGTGGGGCAGCTGGGTGAGGGCAAGGCCCAGAGGTAGAACAGAAAGAGAGCTATTTTGAATTTAGGGCAAGGAGTTCAGCCCTTCCAGGAGCTGGGAATCAAAATACATGGTAGGGTTTTTGAAATCACGTAAGAAGACATTCTATGAGTGAGCCACTTGAATCCTTCCAAAGAGCAGTCACAGTTATGCAAAGGGTATGGGGGCGGGTCACCTCCACCGCACCACTGCTGCTGGAGTGTGCCTGTTCCCCACCCCCACCACCAGCAGCACCCCTCCCCCACTTCTTCCCTCCAAGGCATGTGGCATCCTTCCTTCTGGTGGCCTCTCAGTGTCATTAAACAAGTCAAAGGTCATCAGTCTAGAAATTGACACACTTGACCCATTTCTCTTCTGTGTTGGACCTGGAGTCTGGAGCCAGACGCCCCCAGGGACCATGTGGAGGCCTCAAAGCCCAGGGTTCATTGCTCTCTTCCCATGAGGTATATAATTTGATATTTATTGCCTCTCTCCCCAACAAGGTCTATGGTGCCACTGGGATCCATTCGCTAAAGAATGCTGATCCCTTATGAATTTTTGATGGTGGAGGAGGAGCGATTGAGACCACTGGGGGACCTTGTGAAATGGAAATGTTGTTTCTTTTTGATCTCTCTCTCTCTCTCTCTCTCTCTCTCTCTCTCTCTCTCTCTCTCTCTATTTTATGCTATTTGCTTTCTCCAACACTGTTGCCATGTCCAGCCTTCTCTGAGTGCAACTGTTTAACTCTCTTTGCAACAAGGCAGAAGCACAGCTCTTTGGACCAGGAACACCCCTTTCCCTGTCTCACTGGGTTGGTCACAACCTCTGAGAACTTTTATTCAAGGAAAAAGATGCTCCCCGCCAAAACAAAAAATTTCAAACTAAAACAAAGTAACAGACAAGATTCATCCTGGAGGAGAAGATGGTGAGTCTGTCGCCCCACCCCCACTGGTCCCCTTTTGGTGGTCTGAGGGGCAGGACTCCAGGGACCCGGGCAGTCAGAATCAGTATTTCACTGCAGAGGGGTTGACAGCCACAGTGCCGAGCAATACAGTGCTGCTTTTTATTAGCCTGTGTGAGTCCAGTACAGAAAAAAAGAGTTCCATTTCCCCTTTTCTTTTCATTTTTCAAAAGTAGAAGTTTGTGTGTGTATTTGTTTTGTTTTCTTTCTTTCTTTCTTTCTTTCTTTCTTTCTTTCTTTCTTTCTTTCTTTCTTTCCAAACTATGAAGATGATTCAACTACAACTTCCTTCCTGATTTTTCCCCCAGGGGTTGGGGAAAGGTGGAGGAGAGAGCCGGGTGGGTGTTATTGTTTAATAAGATTTAAACAGGGTGCCTATTTTGCGGCTGGAACAGCTTTCTGTGCCCTTTATCTGTACTGGGATTTCAGCTGGGTTTTTATTTTAGTGACATATGGCCCATCCTATAATAAAGAGAGACGAACCATTCAGATTTAATTTGAACGGCTAAGGACGTCAGAAGGGCTGTAAGGGGGGAGGTTGTACCTGAGCCTTCTTCTTTTTTTTTTTTTTAAATCATGGAGTGAAGTTGAGAAGGTGACTTTTGGAATTAGTTTGGTTTGGAGGCATTAAGTCCCGGATCAAGAGGGAAGGTCAATTCCAAAGTTTGGGATCTATGCCAGCTTTGCTCGCTCTTTTATTGGAGTGTTGCCTGTGGGGCCTTTCAGGGGGTCTGCCCTTCAGGGGTGCTGCTTTCCACCTGCTACCCCCTTGAACAGGGAAATTGGCTTTTTAAAATATTATGCAGCATGCCCCAGCCGGCACCCTATCCAAATGCCTTGTGGCCTGTCACAATGTGACTTGGGGGCAGGGCTTGGGTCTGCAGCTGGCACACAGAGCCTGTCCGTTTGAGGGGAATGCCTCTCAGCTCCCGACACGAGCTGCCTTCTGAGGACACAGCCCACCTGGCTTCCACATCCCCCCTGGCAGCATTCCCAAGTCATTTACTCCCGTTCATTCCCCAAACACTGCCAATGGAGGAAAGGCCTTCAGCATCTAGGAGCCACACAACAACTTGTGGGTACGGTGGAGGCTTTGTGGAACCCGTGTCTTACAACGACAGAGCAAGCAGAGACATTTGCAAACAACATGGGACTCTACCAGCAGCTCTTATGTAGAGTCTTCCTATGGGTGTGTGTTCATGCACATGAGACTACACACTGGTATTTTGGAAAGCACACTGCATACCTCAAGCGGCTTCTTTGCAGCTTGAAGCCTCTGCGTGTCACAGAAAGGAACATTCCTTATGTTGGTCCCGTTTGCCCTAAGCTTCTAACATGCATCTTCGTCATAATCTCTTACATGACCTGTGGCCACTGTGCTTTGAATCACCCCTTTTATGTTGCTTCTAATGAACTTTGATATCACTGATGTTTTGGAGGAAAGGGACTTGGTTAGTTTCCTTCGGCCAGGCCTGTGCCATGGGGGTAAAGTCACGTTTTATACTTGTGCTCTGGTTCTGAACTTGTGGCCAGAAGGCACAAGTGACTTTCTTCTTTCACCTGCATTGAGAACCAGGAAGACCCTGCTCTGCTTCTTTAACAGTCATACAGAGCCTAGCTTGGTACAGACCTTTTCCAGGATGCCCTGCCCTTCACTCACCACCATGGGATGCCAAGGGTGGCTGTTCAGGCCACTCTCCAAGACAGCTGCCAATAGCATCCTTGATTTACTTGCAAAGTCTTAGAGATTGGCTGCTAACAGCCATCTTGATGAGAAACAGTACTGTAATTGCTTGGGGAGAAAGGCAGGCATTTAGCAGTCGTAAAAGAAAATCTGCCCACCGCCAAGCCAAATGCTGCTGTTCCCCTTTCCATGTGGTTGGCTGTCTGTCCCTCTCTCCCAGCCCCTCCCCTCCCCCACTTCTCCTGCAGCCAAGGCGGGTCTGGGGGTTTCCACGTCTTCTTCACCTTTTCCATTGCTAATTCTAGGTGCGAGGGATCCCTTTCTATTCCTCTTCAGAGAGCGTGGGGCGGGGGAGGGGGTTGCAGTATTCAGTACATGTTTTCCGGGCCTTCCAGTGTGACGATCTTGGTGACAGGAGCCTCTTGACGGGTTCTGGGGCTGCCCAGCAGCCTGTGACCACAGTTGATCAGCTGGGGGGGTTCACACTGCTATCTACCTTTTCCGAGTGACAACGGGGTAGAGGGAAAAAAAAAGAATGACAATAAAGCTTAAAGCAAGCCCCAAGCTTAGCTCGAGGGGAGCGTATGAAACCAAGAATGACCCTGCTGTGTTCCTTCTCGTGGTTGGTTGTACCTCGTCCGTACTCCGCGTCCACAATCTCCTGTCTATTTTATAGCTCTGTTGCTAGGAAAATGTGTCTTTGACATGTGTCAGCCAGTAGCGTTTGTCCTTCTGCACTGCACGGAAGGAAGTGAAGTCTGACCAGAAACCTGGCCTGCACACAAAATGGTTAGGAAGGAGCCTACACCTTGCTTTTACAAGAGATAACAAGGCACAGTGGCTCGGCCCTCACCTCCTTGCAGTGTCTACCAAGGCCCAGCTAGAGCACAGGACAGGAGACAGAAAGAGAGGATTCATGGGGCCTGGCTAATCATCCATCACTCATCATGGATGTAGCAAGCACAGCTCTGCATGTGGGGTACCGTGCCGCTGAAGCAGAAAAGCACAGGCCCCCAGCCCTTGCTTGTGTTCCTCGGAAAAATTGGGTTCAGACCTGCGGTGCTCTCCTGAGCTCGGTGGGTCTGGGAATGCAGGCAGGTTATGCACACGTACCTGACATGGTCCCTAACTCTTGTGTGTGTGTGTGGGGGGGGGCGGTCGTGGGGTCGGGTTCGGGGGCATTTGATGAGAGTTAAAATGATACAGCTCTGAGCCACTGTCCTATGCTCAGCCTGCACCTCCTGGAGTTCCAGGCCAGAGAAGGAGGTCAGGGGCTGGCTTAGAAATACCTCCTTGCTGTGTTCCCTAATCTGATCTCAGTCAGATAACAGCTCAGACCTGGGAACATGAGATTTTAATGTGAAATGAATAAGTACCCTGAGACTGAGGCTTGTCACTGCCGCGCATCTGGAATCACTTACAGTTGGGTAAATTCGCTGGGAGCTGCAACGCCAGTGAGCAGGGCTCCAAAGGAGGCGCACAGCGGCGTTCCTTTTAATGTCTAAACAATCTGATGTTGACAAGCCTTTCACATTAGGCCCCAAATGGCAAAGTTTAAACCCTTTATTATTCGATTCAGTTTGGCAAGTCATTTAGAGGCTTAAGAGTCCATATTTACACGGGAAAGGCTGATCTCTGTCTCTCTGTCTCTCTCTCTTTCTCTCCCTCCGCCCCCAACAACACAAGTGCCACTAATATATGCACATTTATGTTTACTTAGAAGGTTTAAACGGCCTTGAACACGGAGGGAGACTCAGCCTAGAGAAAGTAAGTTGATTCTCTACCCGCCCCCCCCCAGGAAGCCCCTAATCTCTCTAGAATACAAAATGCACAAACCTTCCAAATCCTGGAAACACTATCAGATTAACAAATAAGTAGAGAAAAGAAATAACAGGAAATAGTTTCCAAATAGTATTTAGTCTTCATTTGAAATATATTGTCCCTTGGCAGCTAACCCCAGCTTGGTGTCATTTTCCTAAGATTTTTGCCCAGAACGTTATGAGAGATTCTGAAGACTGAGAAAGGTAGTTTGGGTTCTATAGGGGACTACAGAATATTATGGAAGTTAGAAAGCTTAATAACTATCTCTTGGACCTGTTGCCAAATAGGCAAAACCTAAAGTGTCTCCATTAAAGCACGTGTAAGACAGAAAAAAGGCCGCAAGTGGTTTTTAAGACGAAGATTCAATAATGATTTAATACTTTTACCACATCCTTTAAAAGTAATGAAGGCGTTTTAACTCTTCTTCATTAAAAAGGTGTGACGCAAGAGCTGAAATTTTAATTTTCATCAGAGAGAGAGTTTTCATGCAATTGGATTCATTAATATTTATGTTGAAGGAGACTCCCAAACTGAGACCATGGTCCCTCTGGCTCACACCAAAGTAGGGATCCTGGTGGAAGCGTCCACTGTTACCTTGGATTCTCTTGGAGACACTTATAACAGACGAATACAGCAGTGTAATTTTGACTGCAGCTGTTCACCCTTTAGATAAAAATTTTAACTTTCCTTTGGCAGCTGTACAGAGTTGAAGCTCAAATTATGAGTCTCCTGTTTTGCTTAAACAGATTTTCAGATTTGGTCCTGATTTTTTTTCTTTCCCTATTAATTCTCCTCAGCCAGTACACACATAAAGCCAGTTTTGACAGCTCACGATTCTACTGTCCAGTTCTGGTAGATAGGAAGATTTCTGTTTGATTTCAACATTGCTAGGGAAACGCAACAGCCATTTGACCTCACCTTGCAGTTTAGGGTTAGGCCAGAAAAAGAGGACCTTAGACTCTCACATGCGTAAGGGCACTTCTGGGCTGGATAGATGACCCCGCAGGTCAACGCTTCCTTGTGCTGTTCTTATAAGAGGACCCAAGTTTGGTTGCCAGCACTCATGTCCGGAAACTCATAATAACCTGTAAGTGGAGGTGGGGGAGGGATGAATTTGTGGCTTCTGTGCAAGCCTGCACTTCCGTGCATCCACCTCCACACAGGCACACACCGTGCCGCAGTTAAATATAAATCTAAGAAAAATAAATAATAATAAAAAAAATCACGCCCTACAGCAAACATTTGCAAGCTGAAAATAAAGACTGTGCGTCTTCAAGAATTTCATTTGATAGTCAGTGCGTAGGGCCTGCATATTAGTGACCTAGAGCCCAGGGATGACTCCACTTCTAAGTGTGTAGGTGTCTGTTTAACACTGTCATATTAATCAGGATATTTGCATGTGACTTTCAGCAGAAAGAAGGGTCAGGCACTGCTTCCTTCAGGCACTCCGCACCTGTGGCATGTTTGCCTGACGTCACCATTTCCTCACCAGCCACACTGCATGGAAAGGGAAGCCAGTGCAAATTGCTGCAAAATTTGAAACACGTATAGTTTCTTTCACTTTCCCAGCTCACAGCCTTGAGTGGAGAATGTGATTTCCAGCTCCTCGTGGAGCTCCCGTGTTCATAGAGGCGGCTGAGGACCAGATACAGTTTCATCTCATTGTATTTTCTCTAACTGCATGTGCCTGGGTTGAAGGAGGGACTCAGAGCAGAACCTGGAACCTCATGGCTCTGAGGTCCCTCCGACTGGTGGTAGTCCTGGAAAATAACAACGAAGGTGATGCCGATTTGAGAAACTGATGTCTGCTGTGGAGCAGCTGCTTGCTTGATTGCTCCGGGTGAACTATCTGGGATCTGCTAGGGATCCTGCTGCCTTGACTTCCACAACCCTCCAAGTGCTGAGTGTGGAGAGTGGGAGGTCTCCCTAGGCCTCGGAATGTACAAATGTCACAGATATGCGGAAACTGTGCTTTTCCAGCTACGGTGGAGCAGTGTGTGTGTGTGTGTGTGTGTGTGTGTGTGTGTGTGTGTATGTTCACTTGTGTATATATGTACATGTATGTGTGTGTATGTTCACTTGTGTATATATGTACATGTATGTGTGTGTGTGTGTGTGTGTGTGTACATGTGTGTGGTGTAGGGAGGGTGAGTGTGAGGAGGTGTGAGGAGAATGGAAGCTTATGATGTTTTGCAGTGTGAGTCCTAGGTCTTGTGCCCTGAATAGCTTTGTGTGTTGTTAATCTGGAAAGAGAGAGAGAGAGAGAGAGAGAGAGAGAGAGAGAGAGAGAGAGAGAGAGAGAGAAACTGAATTGTGTGTGTGTTACATCACTTAGCTGAGTAACAAAATTCTAATTTCCTGTGTGTGTTTGATCCACACCCCAGTGAAAGTTCAAACTAGGATTTTTTTTTTCTTTTTAAAACTCAGTTTCTGGCTCCAGACACTATCTAATATCCAAATGGAATTTTCCCCAACAGGTATGTGGGCCGTGGAAATTTTTCCTTTGAAGGAAAGAGTATTTCTCTAGCAATAGGTCTCAGTGTATAGCAAGTACAGGGACTTCAATCCTTTCTCTCACAGACTCTTGCTGGAACCCATCAGACCTTAGAAGGAGGTCCCGGAATCTAAGGTTGGCCCTGGACTGACAGGAAGTTGGTGGGAGGAGCTAGCCAAAGCACTGAGGTAGAGTCCTAGAGACCTGGCTCAGGCCTGCCTTTTGCCTGTTCTGTCACCGGGACATGTCACGTCAGTGACTCCATCTGTGAAAACCAATTTGCTGGCTTGACCTCGCTTGCTTCTTCGTACTCCAAAGTCGTATTTGGGGGTGAGAATTTTCAAATATTGCATTTCTACTTGGAATTGCTGAGCACCACAGTTCAGGCCTCATCTTTGGAAATGAACCTAGAGCCTCCCAATAATTTGTAACAGAATAAAACTGAAAACAAAACAAACAAAGCGTGCTGAGCCAGTGCATTGGCATACACCCAGCACTGGGGAGGTGGAGGTAAGAGAATTAGGCGTTCGAGGTCATCCCTCAACTACACAGTGGGGTAGAGGCCAGCCTGGCTTCATGACTCCCTGTCTCACAAAAAAAAAAAAAAAAAAAAAAAAAAAAAAAAAAAAAAAAAAGAAAAGAAAAGAAAAGAAAAGAAAAGACAAACAAAAACTTACACTAGTACTTAAATGCACTGAGCAGACAGATCTCAGGGTGGGAATAAATTCAAGGCTGTTAAAAATTTTTTTTAAAAAATCACCTTTCACTGAAATGGGGCTGACATTTAGAAAAACTAATCTGGTCTCATTTACAATTTCATAAACACTTGGAAACACCACTATTTCTAAGCCACTTTGGAAAGTGCATTCACACTGACTCACTTTGGTATAAGGAAGATTTCTTCTTGGTAAAAATGGCAGCAGGAAAAAGGCCTAAAGGGAGCAGAAAAGGCAGAAGTGGTGCTGGGTGTGGGATGGCAGCCAGGAAGGGCCAGGAAAAGTATTTAGTTAAAAGGATAGATTCCTTAATTTTAAAATCCTCAGATATATATCTTTCTTGTTTACCTTCTATTTACTTTTTTAGACGTCTGAGCAGGCTCTTATTTACCTGAGAGCAATTGGCACGGAAAGTCAGCCTGGCTCCCCTGTGTAAATATCAGGTACTCTGCAGACACCCAAGTGCTCCAGGCCTGGAAACAGCTGCCTCTGGGGTAAAGGCTGAGCTCCGGAGAGTTGGTGTAAAAAGATCACTAAGGAGGAAGCAAGCAAGAGTTTGGCAGCACAGAGTGCAAGGGGTGTGGCAAGTGCCTGGGCTGCACACTGAGTTGGAAATGCAAGGTCACTCGAACAGAATTGAAAAAAACTGAAAGAACAATGCTTAGGTCTGGAGCATTGGCACACACCTTTAGTCCCAGCACTCAGTAGGCAAGTGGATCTCTGTGAGTTCGAGGCCAGCTTGATCTACCTAGGGAAATCCAGAGCTACACAGTGACACGAAAATAAACAAATAAACAAGCACCAAAGCTCACACTGGTGCTAGAGTTCATGGTACCACCTTGTTTTTTTGTGCCAAATATCACCTCCCTGTGTTGGGCTGTCTCAACTCTTACTTGCAGGTGGCCAACAGGCCAGGCACAGCATCTCAGTGATACACGCATGATCTGGACGGGCTTCACTCTGAGGCAGATCATTTCTCCCTCCAAAAAACTTCCCCACCATTCCTCAAATGCCACCAAACCCCCACCTGCACCCCCACCCCACCGACTTAGGATCAGTTTAGTGAGTCAAAGGTGCTCCTCGCATTGGAGACCCAAGGGGAGGGACTGTGCCTGCTGAACCCTCCTCTGCTCCTGGGGTGTATCGCAAGGCGCATGACAGGGGAGTTCCGTGATCCACGATTGCTGATTGCTGTCAGTCAGGGGGAGAGAGAGGCTGTAGGATACAAGGCCTACAAGCCTCTCTCTGTGTCAGAACTTGGATTTTAGAAGCTAGACCCTCCCTTTTGCATTCCTGGGAACCAGCGCTGAGTCCCGTCCACGGCACTCACTCCGGTGCTCTTCCGCCTTGTCAGCTGGAGCCAGCCCCACCACCCCCTCACAGAGCTCTAACCTTTTGATTTAACTTTATTTGCCACAGCAGGACTATCACCAGAAAGGGAACAATACGCCCTCGCCATCTGGCCCCGGCAGCCCGAGGCGCCCGGTGGTGCGCTCTCAGCCCATGTCCTCCGAGGGGGCCGCTGTGAGCCGGGTGAACAGAATCCCACCAGCATATTAGACGGGTGCCCTGTTTTTTGTGTTTTTGCAAATCACCCTTTTAGGATCCAGATGCAGGCTGCAGCCGGTGATTCAGAAAACCATAAATAATACAGCAGGCTTTGCTTGAGGAAAAAGAGAAAGCACACAAAGGTGTGTCTATCGTTATAGTTAGGGTAGCAGTCTGGCGATGAGATAAAGACCCCCCTCCCCTTTTCCCCATGACCCTTAAGTAAGTGTGACAGGCATTAACCCATCAATATTAGTGAGTGATTTAATATACCAACCAACATTTGCCTGCAATAATTTCTGTTGTAAACGACTCCTTTTGGGCCCTCCTACTAATAATTCAGTGCTCACAAATCAGAACGCCGAGTATGTTGCTTTACTCATGCCCTGGGCTATTCTTGCGGTCTTTTTTTTTTTTTTTTTTTCTTTTCTGGGGAGGGAGGTCTGGAATCCATTCACATTGTCCTATTTCCTTTCTGCTCCAACTGCCATCTTTCCTCAGCTACAGTGCCTCTCTTAGGGGGCTTTATTCTGGTGACAGGGAGCTCGGCTCTGTTTTCATCACTTTTCCTGGACACACTGGCAAGGGGTAAACTGGAATTTGGGTGGAGGGCCTTCTGTGTGGATGCTGAGGCCCTGACAGCTAGCTAGACCCTCTGTGAGGCCCCTTCTAGAAGGCTTTCTCTGGGTGGTGGTGGTGGTAGATACAAATCTAAGGTGAGTTGGTGGCAGCGGGGACGCAAAGGAAACAGTCCTAGGGAAGCAATGAGCCATTGAAAGTTCCAGATCAAGTAAGAATTCAAGCACCACCTCAGGCTGGAACTATCAGGCCTCATTTCCGTGTCTTATATCCTTCTGATCCATGGATCTGCAGGCAGAGGCAGGATGGGTACACTTGTGCCACCAAAGAATATACCCACTTGAAGAAGGGGGATTTCCTTAGAGTGAAGATTTATTAGGAGAGCCTGAACAGTCGGGGGGTGGGGGTGTCTGGGAGAGACTGAGACCCATCTGGTTTGTTGTGGGTCTTTTTTTATTAGAAGAGGAAAAAAAAATCACTCTGTGGGTTCATATGTCCAAGGAGAGCTCAATTAAAGTTATTTGCTGGAGCTTAAAATATGCCCACACCTGCTTCCGCGCCAGGCTCAGAGACCGACAGGCACTCCCAGAAGGCGGAGCAGATGAAGGCTCCTGTCGTAGTGAATGGAGGAGCAGGGGACAGACATGCTTGCACGCCTTCTTGGGTACCTCCAGGGTGGGAGAGTCTACAGCCAACCTAGAGGTTGCTTTCTGGTTTATCTGGAGAGCATGCATTGTGGACAGCTCTGCCCAGCTAGCTTTACCGCTTACAATTGTCTCTGGTGTGTGTGTGTATGTGTGTATGAACATGTGTGTGAGTGTGCATGAAAGAACATGTGTGTGTGTGCAAGAGTGTGTGTGTGCCAGTGTGTTTGTGTGCATGAGTATGTGTGTGTTTGTGTGCATGAGCATGTGTGTGAGTGTGCATGAGCATGTGTGTGTAGGCATGAGTGTGTGTGTGTGTGTGTGTGTGTGTGTGAGAGAGAGAGAGAGAGAGAGAGAGAGAGAGAGAGAGAGAGAGAGAGAGAGACAGACAGACAGACAGACAGTCAGACAGACAGACAGACAGACAGACAGACAGACAGACTAGGGTTCTTCTTTTTCTAAGCAGGCCAGGAGTGAAGAAGCAACAGTATGAAAGGGCTGTGTCACCTTACCACCTCTCTGTGTGGCCACTTCCTTGTTGATTCCAGGACTCATAAAATCTGTTCCTCAGGTCTGTTGTGAGAATAATAAATAATATTGGCCAACATTTTCTGTGTATTAGACCCCAAACTAAGCCCTGCTTGACACATCAGTCTATGGACGCTTACCACGACCCCAAGAAATAAGCGATGTCTTCATCCTCCCTCCTCCCACCCCCCCACCCCCACCCCCAGTTTATAGATGAGGAAATTGATACCAGGAGAGATGGAATTTCTTGCTGTGGTTGCTCAGCAACCCAGCTCCATCTGGTTCCCAAACCTATGTGTTCAACTACCTCACCTCAGAGAAGACTTGTGGGCAAAAAAGTTCTTGAGCGTAGAGGGTCCGTGAACTTGCCGTACGCTGGGAGATGCTGAGCAAACACATTGCGACTGGACTGTGGTTTTTGCTCTTCTTCTGTATTGGAAGAGAAGTTCTTCCAAGATGACTACTGGCATGTGGTTCAGTTAGTAAAGTACCCACTTAGCATGCCTGAGTGGACCTGGGTTCAACGCCCAGCACTGCATACACCAAGTGTGATGGAGCATGCCTATAACCCCAGCACTTGAGAGGTTTGAAAACTGGAAGATTAGGACTTCGAGGCCATCCTCCGACTCTAAGGGAATTCAAGGCCAGTTGGGCTACATGAGACACCATCTTAACTCCCACCTCAAACCCCTAAAGAACTAATAAAGACAGTCCTTTGAGAACAGATGCTCATGTGTGTTGGCACCGCATTTCTTGCTAGATGCGAGAGTCCGGGCCTGGAGCTAGGACCATAGCTCCATTCCCTGTTTTCAGAAGCACAAGGAAGCCCACAGAAGCAGGAGTCTCCATTGTCTCTGTGTTCAGAGCAGGCGATTGATTTCAAGGGCTTGGTCTCTGCTCCATGGAGCCTGACGAACTTTTTTCCTGCCTCCTCTTAAGCTGTGATCTGGAATCAGAGACAGCTCAGGCAGCAGGGAGTGAGCCACACACAAGCAGAGGGGAAGTTGCCAGCTTTCTGTCATGGAGGTTCTTAATAGACATGAGCCCACTTTTCAGATGATCCCCTCTCTCCAAGGGATGAGTTGGGGATGTCTGAAGAGAAGAACTCGGCTACAGGGGGAATCTTGAGACCAGCAGCAGTTAATCTCCACTTGAAATGTACCTTTCGTGTGTGTGTGTGTGTGTGTGTGTGTGTGTGTGTGTGTGTATGATTCTTTGAGATTTTCATTTTTGTCTTATATGTTCATTTATTCTTGGAGATTATTTTTATTTTATGTTTATGTATGTATGTGTACTATGTGTGTGCAGTGCCTGTGGAGGCCGTAAGAGGGTATCAGATTCCCTATAATTAGAATTACAGATGGTTGACCTTCCATGTGGGTGCTGGGACATGAATCCTGGTCCTGTGTAAGAGCTATCAGTGCTTCCCACCACTGAGCCACCTCTCTGGTCTCTTTTACTTTGATTATTTCATTTCTTGTCATTTTAAGTTTGATTTTAAAAATGCGGTAAAACATATATACATGTTAAGCACGTTTGCATGACGGTACAGTCGATGATACCGCCCATCTCTAGAACTTGTTTACCTTGTAAAACTATAATATTGTACTCATTAGGCAATAACTCCTATTAACTTTGGGTAGTCATCTTGTATCCTGTGTCTGTGGATTTGATTTCTCCAAATGCTTCGTGTAACTGAAGCCATTCAATACTGGCCATTCGAGGCTGGCTCATTCCACTTGGTGTAATGAATCCTTAGGGTTTACCCATGTCATTGCAGATCAAAGAATGTCTTCCCTTTTAAAGGTTAAGTGGCATTCTATTGTGCGACTATATGACACTTAGTTTTTCTGTCTGCTATAGACACTTTTACGTCTTGACCATCATGAAAAAAGCTCCTATGAACATGGGTGTACAAATGCAATTTCTTTGGGGAGAGAGCTGCAGAAACAGAGGCCAAGTCATGAACAACTGAGATCATAGAGCAGCCAGCACATGCCCGGGACTTCATTCAGTAGCCTATTAGACGATAGAAAAATTCCCATGTGCAACCTCTGTTTTGTCACCTTTGGAAAGTTTTTTGTCCCGATTCTTCCAGCTGAGGTGGAAGTGCATGCTGAGCGTGTGCACACAGTGTGTGCACTTGCCTTGTGCAGCAGGTGCCATTGAGTGCTCTCCTTGCCTGTGGGCCACTTCATTTATCCTTCCATTTTTGTTGTTCTGTGGTGCTGGGGGGCAGAACTCAGAATCTCACACACATTAACCCATGCTCCACCACTAAACCGCGGCACCACCCCCTATTTGATCCTCATAAGCAGGTACTGAGGCTGAGAGAGGTTAAGAAGTGTGCCCCCCCCCCCATTAGAAAGTAGAGAGAGCCCTGAACTTGACCAGGCACTCTGACTCCCAGAGCTACAGAGTCTTCAACAATTGATCTTTGCTGGGTCTCACAGAGATTGTATAAGGGGCTTAGTCTGTCTTTACCATCACAATCGCCTTCCCACCAGTTCCCCACCCAGGAAAGACCTCTCTTTTCTCTGTATCTTTGCTACTGAAGACTTCCGAGCTCTTGCCTCTGTCTTCTATCTTTAGCGATGATGTAATAAACGCACATCATTTTCCTCTTCAGCTCACCCTTAGCAGCATGCTGTGTGCTCCGTTAACTGGAGGTTTGACCTCCCCGGTACATAGACCCATCTGCATTTTCCTGGCTTTTTCACAGAAGAGAACTTAACCCATCAGCTTCCTTTCCATCCACTGCAGCTGTATGCACTGGAGCTCTCATCTCCCACTGCCCCTCACCCACACCCCACCACCGCCATTTTATTTTTATTTTATTTTTTCCTTTTTTATTAATTTATTCTTGTTACATCTCAATGGTTATCCCATCCCTTGTATCCTCCCATTCTTCCCTCCCTCCCATTTTCCCCTTACTTCCCTCCCCTATGACTGTTCCTGAGGGGGATTACCTCCCCCTGTATATGCTCATAGGGTATCAAGCTTGCAGAGGAAGAAATTAGGAAAATCACACCCTTCACATTAGCCACAAGCAATATAAAATATTTAGGAGTTACTCTAACTAAGCAAGTGAAGGACTTGTTTGAAAAAATTTTCAAAACTCTAAAGAAAGAGATTGAAGATGACATGAGAAGATAGAATGATCTTCCTTGCTCATGGATCGGGAGAATTAACATAGTAAAAATGGCCATCCTACCAAAAGCAATATACAGATTCAATGCAATCCCTATCTAAATACCTACACAATTTTTTAAAGACTTTTTTTTTGACATTGGGCTTTAGGAGTTCCAATATTCAGGGTTGGTATTTGGACAGGGAATCTGGTGACAATCAACAGAGAAAGTTCCCTGGCAGCCATTACAGGAAGGTCCCAGGGCTTGAAGCTGTGCGGGTCTCTGGTTAGCCCTAAAGATTGCCTCCTAGTCTTCTGCTCTTGTTCACTCCAGCATGCTGACTGACTGGATTTGGGGAGTAAGGGTTTCTATCACCTGCTTAACTTGCTTTAGGGATGCACTGATGAGCCAAATGCCAAAAAACCCAAAGCAATACGAGGGGACAGGAGAGAGTTAGTCTTTTTCCTCAAGTTTCCAATGATGGGTTGGCTTGGCTGTCCCCTCCTCAGGTTCTTGAGAAAAGACTAAGCCAAGAGCCTACCGCCTTCAACTTACTGGACTAGAACCCTCTTGGTGTCAACATGGTCATCCCGAACTTCTAGAAACTCCAACTGTCTGGCTGTGTCATTGCTGTTCCTTTTAAGGAATCAGATCAGGGCAGTGTCATAGCAGAAGTCCAGATGGGGTAGGGACAGCAGGAAGGAAGGATGCTCCCTAAACCACATGGCCACACCTTCCTCTTCCTTTCTGTACCTCCTTGGGGTCAGGAGCAGTGATGAGTGACTCTACAGTGTACATGTGTTCTTGGAATCTTTGTAGCCCCCTCTCTGGTTAGGAAGAGCACTGATGTCCCCGAGGTCTGGAAGCCAAGGCCATCTTTTCCTTTGAGAGTCAGCCAGCCCCATCACGGGTGGGTTAGCCTCTATGCCTCAGATGGGATCTGCTGCTCAGAGTTACTCCTTTTTTCCTTCCTCATCAACTTCTCCCACGTAGCTCTGTTGCAGCTCCTCTATTGATCATTTAAGGAGGAGGCTGTCCTCCACATGAAGCTGTCCCTGAGAGAGGTGAGCCACACACAGAGAGAGCACATGGGCCACAGTAGTCAGTGTAAATAAGGGCAGAAATATCTTATGTCCTGTTAGAAGTGACCACAGACTGCCGCCCTGGGTCAATGCTTATCATTGTTCACAGGACTTCTTGGGGGACAGGCACAGGCTGTACAAAAGTGGACTCTAGGGTCTTAGGGTGACTTTGTAGGTGGGTTAGAGTCCCCTACAGCAGTAGCACTATTGGCCACTGGTCGCCTTAATAGCAATTGTCATCCTGTGTCTTTAAGTGGTTCCTTAAGATTCACTTGAGATCGATGCCATTTCTAGTGTCTGGTGTCTGTGCTGAAAGCTCATAATGTCTGATTCTTCCTGGGTGCATGCTTAAGTTTCTAGTATTCACTTTAAAAAAAAAACATTATTTCTGGCAACCAAGAGAACAAATAGAACTCTCTACCTCCAAACTTGTCAGCATTTCCATGCATGGTGGAGCTGAATTCTGCATTGCCCTAGCAATGGCTAGCTGGCATCAAAGCACCGAGATGGTACAGAGAAACAATGTGCTATATACCGAGATCTACCAGGGAGTGCTTTTAATGTTGCTTAACAAAATATGTTCCACTAAATCTTTATAGACTGGATAAGCACTCAGAGTTTCAACATAGTAAACCCAAGTAAACATCACTCGGATGGGAAATAAAATTCCATGTGGTTAGGGGCAGGGCTGTGATTAATTCTGTGGCAATGCAGGGAACATAGTAAGGTTATTGACTCTGAGAAATGATTTATATTTGGGGTGTGTGTGTGCTTATGTGTGTGTAAGTGTATGTGTGTCTGTGTGTGTGTCTCTCTCTGTGTTTATATATATATATGTATGTAAATATCTATGCATATTCTTTAATACCAAATGATTGGCGGTGGAAGAAGAAGTGGTGTTTCTCATCTTTAATTATAAATTAATGTGCTGATACCCTAGGTATATAGTCCCATCAATTATTGATGCTGGCCTCGCTATAGGAATTGGTAAGAAAAACAGTGATAAAAGGCAGCATTGCAGAGAGGAGGTATGAATTTCTATGACATCTTGCGCGCTCGCGCGCGCGCGCGCGTGTGTGTGTGTGTGTGTGTGTATGTGTGTGTGTGTGTGTGAGATACACACACAGCTGTGCAGAAAACCCAGTTTGCCTTTACAGTCATTATCTTCTGGTTTGGGGATTTTCCAGGGCGCCCTTGGACTGCAGCCTTGTCCAAAGTGCATGCCTTCAAAATGCGCATGTTAACGTTAAATGATTTTTAATATTCTACATATGGCTTCATGGTTTTGAGTCTCCTCTATGGGAATGAACAGGGCTGTGGTGTGATGAATAGTGGACTATGTCCAGGACACCCACTTACTTCCCTGCATATCAAACATGTGGCGCTCCCATTAGAGGGGGCTGGTCCCGGGAGACTGCAGTTGTCCTATCTAATCCAGTCTTGTTTTGGTCCCTCGGCCCCGGATTGAGAAGGATACATTGTTCTCAGACATTCTACTTTTAATTAAATGCAGTAGATATGTCACGTCCATGAAATAGTCCAGGTCTGTTTGCACATCTGGGGCCTCGTTCTCCTCCTCCTCCTCCTCGGCTTCCATTTGGTTTCTTGGAAAGAAAGCCAAGCTCAAATGTATTCTTGGATTAATTGATTGGTTGTGTGCAATTGGCCTGGACAGTTCAGATATGATCTTAGCATTTTCATTTCTATCTGCAGCAGAATGTTCTATGTCACGGCGCTTTGCAGACACTCACCAAAACCTTCACAACTCATTTGCAGTGATTTGTTTGAATACGGCGTTTCATTCAGGTTAGTTTGTGTAGGTTCACACATGTCCCCCATTCACGCCACGCACAGGGTGGGGAGGCTTTAGGAGAATGTTCAAGTGTAGGGACATGGCTGTGTGTGCTTTAAGCTTTAATTTGCTAGGCTAATTTGCTCATTAATCCTAGGGATACAAAGTACTGTGAGGAACCTTCTATGCCGGGCAACGAGTCCTCTGCCGAAAAGGCAACCTGATAGCTGGTAAAATTCTCCATTCAATTATAATTTTAAAATACTGGAGTAAACTCAGCAATTCACAAGAGGCTAAACTAGAGCCCCATTAGAAGGGTACTACAAGTAAACATTATTAATTATAAAAAATTGCCTAAATTAGATTTTTTTCACACCTGCTTCTTGCTTAATTAGCTAGCAATCCACATATTCCATTCAGTTGAACTCTTACTATTTATTCAAGCATACTTGACATTAACATACTGTTTGATGTTTGATATCCTCAGTTTTAATTTAACCACATGACAACAAATGGTGTTTATGAAATACCAGTGAGCTGGAAAAATATCATGTGTTAGAGTAGCACATGGGAGTAAGTAGGGAGTTTCTTGAGAAAGAGCCTGAAGGCAATAAGAAAATGAGAGCTTCATTTTCTTTTCATTTTCCTGTGTTTCCATCCTGTTTTTTTAAAAATTTTTTAAATTTTTTATTATCATACCCTGTAGGAGGGCAAAAGACCCTTCAAGAACACCACCGGGCTACAATGCAAAATATCCCGATGACATTTGTGATGGACAAAGTGGTGTCCTCACACTGGCAGGTTGGGGAGGGTTTCACAGAATTAACTGCCGTATCCCAGAGACAAAATGATCTTTGTGAGTGCCTCGGTGTCGGGTGAGCAGGGAGGCGATGAGTGTTCGAGCATGGAGGCCAGAGAGAGGCCTTGATTTCCTTTCCTGCCTTCTTATTCTTTGAGGCAGGATCTCTCACTGAATTGGGGTTCCCTAACTGGGTTAGACTGGCTGGCCTGCGAGCTCCAGGCGCCCTTCAGTGTCCACCTCCCCATCACTTGGATTACTGGTGCCCGCTGCTGTGCTCAGCTCTTTCATGGGTGTTGAGACTCTGAAGTGAAGTGCACTGCCACTTTAGTGTAACTAAATTACCTCTCTCACCCCGGTGACTAATGTATTATTGTTTAGGGGAACCAATAAGGAGGTGAGGTAATAAGGATCTTACAGGTGCATGTAGCCATCTGGTGTCAGAGAGGAGAAAAATGGCCATGTAGAGAGACCAAGGGCTATGCCTTGATCTTTATCCAGAGGCTTCCCTGCCCCCCGCCCCCCCCCCTCCGTGTTCCTTCCTTTGCAGCCCC
Organism: Acomys minous; assembly: GCF_964271855.1. Lineage (NCBI taxonomy): Eukaryota > Metazoa > Chordata > Mammalia > Rodentia > Muridae > Acomys > Acomys minous. The sequence continues at coordinate 51,993,854 of NC_140501.1, read as the reverse complement.
ACCTCCCACCCCCGGCTTGGCCTAGCCAAGGTGATCTGGCAACCACAGGGTGAGGTCTGCAACAGAGCACCACCTGCTGGCATTGTTACTTTACCTCCTACGGAGTCCAAAGCCATGCCTGCAGATGGGGTACAAACAAGCAGCAACAGTTCAAAACCAACCCGCCAGTGACGTCTTGGACTTGCTATCCTGAGACCTCCGTGTCTAATTGGATTTACTCCTTACACTTCTCCTCGCTCCCCTCCGATAAAGCCGTGGGAGAGAGTCGTGGCTATAATTCCTGTCAGCTACCTCGCACCTTGTGATAACAAAAAAATCAATGCAGAAAATTCCCTGCACTGAGAGACAAAGGAGAAAAATCGTCTCCATAATGTATTGACTCTGACTAATGACATACTTGTTGGGGAGGATTCAGATTGATAGCTGCTGGCTGGTCTCCAGGAGGACACTGCGTTCCATCTGACTCTGATCAAACTGTCTGTAAATCATTTTGAACTTGGGTCCTGCAGATTTTGTGTTCACACCACAGAACTATGGCTAGGATTGGACGTCATTATTCTTGGGGCTGTGTTTGTTCAAGAGCCACTTCCGGTTTTTGGCTCCTGGTGAATCAGAGAAGCCGAAGCAAACATGATGTCATGTACTTGCAGGACTGTTTGGTTTTTCAGTTTTGGTCAGGCTGTGTAGCTCTAAAAAAGTGTGTGGTGTCCCATGTAATGGATGGCTTTTTTTTTTAGACTCAGAGGCTGGTTCCAGACACATCTGGATAATTGTGGGACGTTGACCCAAAGGGGTTGACATCTCTAGGGACTCAGACTAGTTACACTGGGGCCCGTAGTCCTTGATTCCGGAAGGCTCATTATCTTGACGCTGACTTGGTATCCAAATCAGCTGTTTTACATCTGGGTCCACAGAAAACCAGGTACACCACAGAGCCACTGGCACCAGCACCCTGTGCTCACTGTTTCTCACGATCAAGAAAAGGAATCTAAGAAGTGTCCTTCAGTGTTTAAGGGTTTCGGCTTTTCTCATTTCTTTGTTTTACCCTTCATGCTCAGTAACATATCTGAGTGAAGATGTAAGCAAAAGGGGTTTGTGTTTGTATTAAGTAAACACTGTCACCAATTGTATCTAAGTGTGCCTGCTCCAGTGAGCCGGCATGGCTTAAGAGGAGATTCATGGAGCACTGGGCAGAGGGACATTCTTGAATTACAGGATACACTTAAAAACTATCTAAAGACGCTTTGAAAAGCTTTAATCTCTAGAAAGAGAATTAAAAATATTTTCTTTTCACTGACATGAGTGTATGTGTATCTGTGGCTGTGTATGTGCACGTGGGTGCAGGCACTCACAGAAGCCAGAAGAGGGCGCTGGGTTCCTTGGAGCTGAGCTATGGGTGAGTGTAAGCTTCTTGACATGGGTGCTGGGCACTAAACTCAGGCCCCGGGCAAGAGTGGTGTGTGATTTTAACTGTACAGCCATCTCTCCAGCCCCTAGAAAGAGAATTAAAAAACAAACAAACAAGCTTTTAAATTGGTAAGAACAATGGTAGGTTCACCCCCATCTGAGGAGAGCACACACCCCTGCTCAGCTGCTCTCTACCATTTTCATGTTTGCTTCCCTAGTGCAGAGGCCCTTTCCAACAAGACCTATTAAAATTTTCTGTTGAAAAAAATCCTTTTTTTCTTTTTAATTCAGTGTAGGAAAACCAGCATAATAAAATCCATTTTTTTTTGTATTACTGACTATTTGAAATATCCCATAAATTTTAAGATTTATCTTCACCATGCCAGGTAAAATTGAATTCCTCTCTTTGAAATTTTAAGCATTCTGTTATGGAAAATTTCAAACACATGAAAAATATCAGGCTGGTAATACAAAGAAGCTTCATACACCAGATCACTCAAACTTTCTGCAAAGACAATAGCTCTCTTTGAATTTTAATCTTAGCCCTGTGCTATTTTTTTTTCATGTGTGTGACTGATATAGTATGCATCTAAAGTCATATGTCACTTAACAAGAAGAGATGATTCTGGGTCAGTTTTGTCATTGCGAAGTCATCATAGACCACATTTATGTAAACTTAGTGGCTTAAGATGTCGCTGTGTGATGGGATATTAAAGGACACCATGATAAGCCAGGCGTGGTAGCACACACCTTTAATCCCAGCACTCAGAGGCTGAAGCAGGTGGATCTCTGTGAGCTTGAGGCCAGCCTGGTCTACATAATGAGTTCCAGGACAGCCAGAGCTACATAGAGAGACCTCGTTAAAACAACAACAACAACAACAACAGTAGCAACAGCAACAACAAAAACCAAACAAAAGGACACTATCATAAATGCAGTCTGTCATTGACTAAACATCCTCAAGTGGTGAGCGTACATCTCTTTATTACCACATGCCATATATAAAATGAAGTAAGAGTTTGGGGAGAGTTATTTTCCTACTGGTTGATATAAGTATTTATGAATGTCTGCATACTTAGCATTTGTGTGTATGTACATATTTATATATGTATTCAAGTATGAATATTTATAGATTCATGAATATGTGTATCTAATGGTAACATTATCCTCACCCGTAGTTTTAAAGTGTCTAAAACAGGGGGATAATACAATGAATTGAAAGAGATGGAAACAATAGCTTTAAGTGGATGTATTAATTTCATATTATATTCTGGCTTTCTGGAGAATCTACCAGTGATTCTTTTAGAAAGAATTATGATTACTCTTAACAGCTTCATCTCTCAAGGGAACTTTCAGAAATACTCCAGAGAAGAAAGAGTCAGTGAGTAGAGACTCTTGATTGGACCATCTCTTCTTCCATTAATTTATTTAGTGTGTGGAGTGTCTACAGGTACCCCTGAGCAAAGCAGAAAACTGACAGCAAATGGAGCCTTTCCAGTGGGGATATAACAAACGCCGCCGCATGATTTTAGGCCCTCGTTTGTTTATTATGCTGGAGAGCTCTGATAAATATTTATTCTGGCCATCTACTTGCTCATTTGCATGTAAAGTTTGTTTTCTAAAGGCTGGGGTTTTGCTTTGCCTCTGGTCCTTAGAACAAAGGGTAGACAAGCCCTGCCTGCTTTCTCAGCCTGCTTTGAGGGCTCTGTGTCTTGGCCCTGAGCAGAGAGAGAGAGAGACACTGATGGTCCTTCAGGAAGGATGGGCTCTTACACTCAGAATCTCACTTCTTTAAAAGTAGACCTCCTGGCCAAGGTAGACCTCTCTTCACACAGGACCTCAAGTGGCCGGGTGCAGTCTCTTCCATCCATGAGCAACAGTTGAGTCCGTCTGTCGTGGCTGTAGACTCTGGGGCTGGTGACAAGATGAGGGAAACACTCAGTGTCTCTTGGTGGCCACAGAAGTGCTTTCTATGATCTCCCTAGACAGTTGCAGACCTTTCTGTTAGTGAGTAGATAAGTTTAGGGGAACGCTTGACCTCAAAGCAAGAAAGGGCTTCTTCTGTCTTTGGATTTGTATGCTATCCTATATATACAATGGTGTGATATTATCTAGTCGTTGTTGATGTACTTGAGGTGATGTGACTGGACACACACAGTAAGTGCACACACACACACACACACACACACACACACACACACTTTACACTTTAAAAAATCTGACTTGGAAGTTGAGTGCTGGTGGCTCATGTCTTTAATCCTAGCACTTGGGAAGCAAAGAGAGGTGAATCTCTATGAGTTCGAGGCCAGCCTGGTCTATAGATTGAGTTCCAGGACAGCCAGGGCTATATAGTGAAACCCTGTCTCAACCCCCCCCCCCAAAAACCCCAACAAACCAAAATAACAATAGTAAAAATCTGACTTGGAGAAGTGTTTTCAGGTCTTTTGATGGCACAAGTTCCATTGCACTATTGCAGAGATGGATTGGGCTTGAGAAGACCTAAATGAACTCGGCCCTACTGGAAGAATGACTTTACTCTTAAAATCTGAATTAAGTGAATCGATGAAAAGTCATGGTTTTGAGGTCCATATCGCATACCTGGGTCCTAACATCATGCAAGAAGACTTTCCCTTGCTTGCCATTGATGTCATGTGTTGCTACTGTGCAAGCCACCAGTGGAGACAACACCACACTTTGTGTGGTAGAAGTATGACCCTGTAGGCAAGGTGTTTAGAAGGCTTCTCCAGAAACAAACAAACAAACAAACAAACAAACAAAAAACCAACACAGCCTGAGAGAACCTGGGACCAGGAGCCAGAGGCCTGATGCCATAAATCAACTTGAGGGAGATGAAATCCCAGAGAGGCAGGCCTTCAGACAGTGGATGGTCTGCCTCAGGGACAGCTGTGATAAAGGATGACCAAAGAAGTATCAGTCTTCTTTCCACCTCAGTGACACGTGGCAATGTTCTTTTCTTGTCCCTTAATCCCATTTACTGGGGAGACATGCAGGTGTCCATATTCTGGGGTCTCTGGCCCTGTCCAGTTTGGATGTTATATTTAGCTGTGACTAGGGAGATATCAATTTAGGTGGCAAAAGCCAGAGGGACAGAACGGGCGAGCAGAATGTGTTGGGACCTGAGTCAGAGAGTGTTGAATGAACGGATCGTGGAATTGGCTATGGTGTAAAAGCAAGGGCTGGGCAGCTTAGCCACGGACCTGGGAAAGACAAAATAAAACCAGGGACCTCCCCAAATGACAGGCCAGAACCAATCCCCACCGTGCAAAGGAAGATGGTGGCCACCTTTGATACTTCTGCCCATTTGCTCATAAACGCAATGTTGCAACTGAGTAGGTGAGGCAGGAAAACAGCTCTGAGTTGTTTCTGGCTAGGCAGAGCCATCTGATGCAAGGAAGAGTCCCTCATCCCCGAGAAGTAAATACGGAGTGTTTCTTCCTTATTCTCCTCCCTGCAGGATCTCACCTGCTGTCCTTCCACTGAGCTTCACGCGATGAGGCTCTGCTAGCCCTGGCGCTGACAGGCATCATCACTGCCTCAGGCGGACTGTGTCACCAAAGCGACTGTGTCACCAAAGCGTCTAGGTTCCACTTTATTGTTTCCTTTGCCATCAAAAACGGAAAGAGGCTGCCGCAGTGTGGCATGAAACAATAACAAAGCTAGACCTACTGGGTCACCATATGTGGGGAAAAGTTCTCTTGGGCCTTATTGTACACACCCAGGGAGTGAAGCAAAGAGAAAGGGGGAAGCAGGCCCTCCTGGCAGTGTCATTAGGCAGTGTAAACAATGGCTAGTCACTGGCATGGAGCAGCAGCTCAGATTCCAATAGCACTCAATGGGGAGCCTTCCTAAAAAAAATGACAAGAAGCTGGGCTGGAGCTGGTCCATGCTGGGAAAGGCAGAAGAAGCAAAAACAAGAGTAAATGAATGGAAATTAAGCAGCAGGAAATAGGGATTTGGCACAAGGCTGGAATTTGGAACTGTGGAGAGGTGTCAGTGATAAGGCTGTATAGAATTTCTGGGAGAGAAAGAGAGAGAGAGAGAGAGAGAGAGAGAGAGAGAGAGAGAGAGAGAGAGAAGGAATGCAGATGTGTTCATTGAATAAAGTGCAGATGGGGAAGAGGGCGCAGGAAGAAAGGATGCTGGGAAGCTGGATTGAGTGGAGGTACATTTATGTTCAAGCAAGGCTTTAAACCATTATTTTCTCCGCATGTCTGGATGGAATTACAGGTTGTTTCAGATTGTTCCAATCTACGGGAGAGATTAAGGAGAGCTTTATTTGCTTTTACCTTTTCCTGCTTTGGGCAGCCTGGCTTATTTCTGATGGGGAGGCTGGAAGTGGCGCTGGGCAGCAGGGACCAGGTGTGCATCTCAGGCTGGGGGTGGGTGGTGGTGGGGGGACAGGGTAGGTTTGCTGCTCAGCTTGGTTTTTTTTTTTTTTTTTTTCTTGCTTGAAGTCTCTGGGATGTGTCTGGAGAGCTCAGATCATTGTACAGGTTCACTGACCATCCAGGAAGCTCAGGGAAGACCTGCAGCATGGGAGTATGGTCAGCATCCCCTTCTCTCGCAGCTGTGGAAAGAAGCCTGGCCATTTGGGTTCTATCTCTCATGTGTCAGTGCTTGGGTGGAGTGCTCCGGGCCACAACGTCAACCCTTCCGGGATGAGCATGAGTTGAAACAGTCTCACTCAGCTTATCTATCAGGAAAGGTGAACTTAACTCTTATAGTTGTCCTCTGTAGGCCTGGACTTAGAGAACCAGGCTTCCACAGACGGTGAGGATCAGAGGCAGCTGGGTTGGTCGGAGGTGGCAGTGAGAGTTTAATGAGTCTCCTGCTCTGAACATGTTGGTGAGGTTCCCCCTACAGTTGCTTGGTCATCCACATTGCCAGTGGGACTAACAATGACCATCCAGTATATTTTAGAGGGCTTGTTTTTTTTTTTTTGAGGGGGGGCAATATGTATGGCAGTGCTTTGCAGAGATTGTTTGTTACCTATTGCAAGGTACTATCCTATCTTTGTCAGTGTTGCTGAGAGATGTGGTTTTAAAGAGGAAAACGGCACTTTTTTTTTTTTGAAAGAGTGAAAGTGAGTGTCTCTGACCCCCTCCATCCTGTGTCTCAGAAGCAGAGGGCATGGCATTAAGTAGGGGGGATCTTGCCAAGTAATTCCAGGGCATTGATATGGATATCAGCAAACACAGGGCAGTGAGTGTTTGTCTGGTGTCTTCCATTTGATGAGCAATGCTTCCTTGAGGATGGCCACAAATGTCGTGTTTTTCTCTATCAGTGTTGTTGACATAATAGTCTAGATTACACTTAAGTCTTAGTGTGTGTCCTCTTGGGAGAGAGAATACCATTTAAGTGTTAACACTGAATAAGGAAAATTAGGTGAGGTTCAGAGAGGGCCTGGCCATTGAAATATTTCTGCCACAGCTACCACCTGCTTGGTAGAACTCTCCCCCTTACCTGTTTGATACTATACTTATGAGGAGTGGGGCGTATTACTACCTCAATTCTTTTTTGTGTGTGGTTCAAATTCTTTTTCTTGTTAGTTGGGTGATTCATGTATGTGTGTGTGTGGCACTTGTGCATATGCCTGCAATGCCCATGAGAGCCAGAAGAGGGCATCAAACACCCTGGTGTTGGAATTACAAGCAGTTGATGTGGGTGCCAGGAATTGAACATGGGCCCCCCTGCAAAAGCAGTACATGTTAACTGCCAAGCCATCTCTCCAGTACCCCCAGTGACTTTGCAAACGTCACCAAAAAGAAAGTAGCTCGTGAACTTAGCCAGAAGAGAGAGCTTCCTTCCCATTCCCTTGGAGAGTCTCACATAGCCCCCAGGCTGGTCTTAAACTTACTATGCATCTAGAATGATCTTGAATGATCTAGATCTAGAGTGATGTTTCATGCTTCAGTCCCCTGCTTCGATCTCCCAAGTGCTGGGATCAGAGGCGTATGCTATCACACCTGCGTCCTGTGATGCTGGGGTTCAAGCCAAGGATCCGAGGATGTCCTACCTGTCAGGCAAGCACACCACCACTGGAGGCAGCACCTCCACAGCCCCAGAAGGAGATTTTATAAAGGGCTCAGACTGGATGAACACATGGACACATCCTTCGCTGAGCTTGCCACTCAAGCTACTGGAGAGTCTAAGTACTAAAGCCTCCCTTTCCCCTTCCTCCTCATTGTTCAAGTCTTCCTCTTCTGTGGATCAGCAGGCTGTACAAGAGTATAGAAACGGCCGGGATAACATTTGAAACACTTCCAGGAATCTCTGACTTCATTTTTATGTTCCTAGACATGAGAATGCGCGTGAGATATATCAATCAACATTTGGTGACTCTCTGTTGGAGTCTTCATTTTTTTTTAAGGCCCCTGGACCAAATGAGTAGTGCGTCACAAAATATGTGGTGCTACCCTCGATGCATCCCCAGAACTTCCGTCTATCAAAGGTCACCATCCTGATATAGGCACCGTTCTTTCTATGTAGTAAATATAATGACCTCCCAGCTGTTTTCTTACCTCCAGGTCCCCCTGGGTCCTCAGAATTCCCTTCCTGGAGCACAAATTTGGCCTTTCCCTGAGCTTTGCATAGCATCTTTGTGCCCATCAATGGCAGGATCCTTGTCTTTGGCCAACCAGGCTAAGGCTCAGCTGTCAGACCTGCTGCCTAGTGACCTGCCCTGAGTCCAGGTACCCTGTTGCAGGCATCCCTGAGGACAATGCTGTCTTCTGTAAGCCGCCTCTGATCCACCCAGCTCCTTTGGCTCCAGGCACCTTGTTTATGTGTCCTCACAACAGAGATCCTAGGTCCTCAGCCAACAACAGTCACTGCGGGGAGCTAATGAGGCATGCACTAAGCCATTGGGATGACAGTCATAGCATAATTAAAATTGAGATGAGTACTAGGGTCCTCCAGAACCTTAGAGTGCTATGACAGCAGTAGTCAGGGGTCCCCCAAATACATGAAGGGAGGGATGGGGATTGGAGACCTGCTGGGTCTCAGGGCAGGGCCAGGGGGGTAGCTGCAGAGGCAGGAGAGAAGATGCTACACTGAGAAGAGGCCTGGACTTGAGAGCAGTCATAACAGTAACGAGAAAATGTGGTGGGGGGGGCAGGGTGGGGGAGATGGTATGATAGTGATTTAAGGCTATGGAAATACTCCCCCCTCCCCTGCAGTGTCTCAGAGCATTTGTGAGAGCCGATGCCCAGGGCCCTTGCCTGTGAGGCTCCTTCTCCTCGCCAGTATCATCTCTGTCTACATATTTGTCCAAGCAGGAGCCCTCTCACTAGCCACCTCCTTGGCTGCTAGAAGGCACTGCCTGCGGCAGGCTGGCTAAGGGTCCCCATCACCAAGGAGACCACGATCATAGTAGTAAAGGCCAACAACGCTGCTCTGGGATCCAGGGCTACTGGGTCCTCCAGAACCAAGGACTCTAAAGCCTGGTTTGGGTTCCCACACAGCTCATTGTCACCCTTCCTCCACCAGAACTATTTTGAGCCTCTTCTGTCATCCTCCTCTCCCACACATTCCCTTAATATGACTAGAAGATAGCTAGTTGGTGCTAACATATGTGCTTATAACCATGTTGCTAGCATGAGGATTATTTCTTCTTCTTCTTCTTCTTCTTCTTCTTCTTCTTCTTCTTCTTCTTCTTCTTCTTTTTGAGTCTCTGCTCCATGTACCAAGACTAAGGATCTTGTTTAAATGAAGAGATACTAACAAACCTTGACAGCATTTGTAAAAAAAAAAAAAAAGAAAGAAAAAGAAAAAGAAAAAGAAAAAGGAAAGGCACCTGCTTCAAGAGGTCTCTAATCTGCATCCCGTCTGTTTGATATGTACCCTAATGTCCATCTTTGGGGAGACTGAGTCTGCAAGCCACTGAAGGAGCATCACAGCTGCCTGCTAATGCCAAGCTGCTCATTTCTGAGTAGAGAGCCCCCCCCCCAGGGCCCAGCCCTGGGAAGAGGGGTGTTCCTTATTCCCTGTGAGCAATGCCTAGTAAGTGGATCTGGGACAGGAAAGTACTTCAACACTCTTGTCACAGCTGGGAAACCTAATGATCTGAGCACAGTGTCTGTTTAGGGTGACACAGAACTAACCAGTCAAGAATCAGCCTCCAGATCCACGGTCTGGCTTTGGAGTCAGTGTCTTCCCATCCATGGAGTGAGCCTCTGTATTAGAAACATAATGGAGAGAGAGAGAGAGAGAGAGAGAGAGAGAGAGAGAGAGAGAGAGAGAGAGAGAGAGAGAGAAATCAAAGCCCACTCCAGTGACACACTTTCTCCAGCAAGGCCACACCTCCTAAAGCCTACCCAAACAGTGCCACCAACGAGGAACCAATTATCCAAGCAGCCAAGATGATGGAGAACATTTTTCATTTATTCCAACCACCACAGCCATGCTGGAAGGTTCCCCCAGTGGAAATGGGTTCTCCAAGCTCATCTAGGAGCCAAGCAGAAGGAAGTTAGCTAAACCCAATTATTATTTCAAGAAAAGGCATGTTTTCTTTTTTATCTCTTTAATTATTCACTCAACCAGCATTTTCTGAGTGTCCATTGGCATGGCAGCCATTGGGTAGGATGATCAACCCAATGAATTGTTAGTTACCTTCTGGGATTTTCCAATATGGTGATTAGTTTTGACATCTTCAAAGCGTTATTATAACCCGGGTGCTATAGTGAAAAACACCACATGAGCTGCCCACAGTTCCATGGGGACACAGAGCCAGGGGGATGGGAGGGGCTACCCTAGACTTGATAGGGCTGAGAGGCTGCGTGAAGCCTCTTCTCTCTCACACAGTTCATATTCTTGCTCTGTCACTGGGGTTGGTGGTCTTCGAGAAGTTTGTTTTCCTTTTTAGGCAGCCTGAGAAAAGCATGCCATTTACCTCCTGTATGTGCAAAAAGAAAGTGAGTGAGCCCAGCTTTCCAAGAGGCAGGAGTGATGAGAGCTGTGCGGGCTCTACCTGTGCAAGTCAGAGAGGCAGTGGCATGGGTCCAGATGGGCAGAAAGATCTGGGCGGGAGGAGTGGACATTTGCCTGGGTTTTAAATAAAGCATCACATGTGCCAAGGTGAAGGGCAGAAGGAGGAGTGTGTGTGGGAGGGAGACCAGCAGAACCTGCAAAAAGAAGTGACCATGGCCGACTGCGGATAAGACAGACAAGTAAGAGGACATACAGCAGTCCTTAAACTTAAGACTGCCCAGCTTTTTTTTACCAACAAACCCGACTCCCAGTGATGAGGGCATTGGTCCTAGTTTACCTTGCACAGGCCTCGTTTACATGTCAGCTATGCTGATGTGGTGTGTGTGTGTGTGTGTGTGTGTGTGTACATGTGTGTGTGTGTATGTCACATGTGTGTAGACGCCCATAGAGGGTGTTGGATCCCTGTAGCTAGAATTAAAGGGGATTGTAAGCAGCTTAATGTTGGTGCTGCGAACTGAATTTCAACTTCTTGAAACACTCTACCAAGCACTCTCTGTAAAAAGGACTTTAAGAGGAGTAATCTCTGATGATCTCTCTGTGTTAGATTTGCCCATTTCTTTTTCTACTTAGGGCATGTGCTGGAAGGCATGGCTTATCTTCTCTGTATGTTTGCTCTCCTGCCTAGAAAGTGGGGAGCATTTCTGGCTCTGGTTTCCTGCTAGGAATATATGTAGCTCACTCGTTCACTGGTGGGACATAAGGGCAGCAAACACTCGGCCATCTTTTCTCCAGCTAAGCGTGTCCATCCGCTCTAACCCCGAGTGAATTTCCAGCTTCCCAGAGATCGAGCTGACTGAAATGATTAGAGAAAACACTTGTGTGACTTGGGAAACATTTGAGAATTCTTTGGACAGAGGCAGCATAGAAATAGCAGGTGGCAATTAGGAAACGGGAGGGTGGATTCCATCCAGTGTTGTGCCATTTATCCTGGCCTCCTGGGTGGCCAGGGAAGGTTCTGGAGCAGAGAATAAAGGGCTGTGTGTGGGGCTGGATCTTTCTCTTACAGCTGGACTCTGGCTCACGTCATCACTTCGTGCAGCCAGCAGGGAAGGTTCTAGCCTCTAGCACTGTCCACCCAGAACCTCCTTAGGAGTACTAAATTTGTAAAAATTATAAATGAAAATGAGGTTGTGTGTTATTTCAGCATGTGTTCTATTTAATGAAATAAGATGGTGATATCAAATTACTGGCTAATTTAATTGCCTGGAAAAATTAATTTCTAAAAATGCCAAATCAGAAGGAATAGAGAGACAGCATCTATTTTTGATTTTCATTTGGGATGAAAGCTATACAGAGCGTTTATTTTATTCTTTCTTTAAAAATTCATGAAGAATCACCCTGTCTTGGACTGGAGAATTGATTTAGCCAACAACAACAACAACAAAATTAAAATAATTTTTTTTGTTTCAGTTTGAATTATATGTAGTCCATTACTTCTGGGTTTTTAAAAAAAATCAGTTTGTGCTAAAATAGTGGCAGTTTAACCCCATTTGTGAGTAGATTTACCAGCCTGTGAATTATGTATTTCTGATACTATTTGGAGCACCAAGGCTTTAAGAATGCCTGGAGGTTGCCCAAATCCTAGGACTGGGGGTCTATACTTGGGCCAGGTAATGAACAGTTACGGTGATATCTTTGACCCTAGGCGGGAGATTGAAGAGATTTTAACCCATTCTTCCCTGATGAGCCTCTCACTTCTTATGGCTGCATTAAATCTTTCTTGTGTGCCCCAGCCTCTACTCAGATGCAACTCTGGATGGATGAGACATGCAGAGCAATGACCAACTGTGTCTTATTAGCTGCTGTACTAACTTAGAACTTTCTAGAGCAGTGGTTCTCAACTTTCCTAATGCTGTGACCCTTTAATGCAGTTCCTCATGTTGTGGCAATCACCAGCCATGAAATTATTCTGTTGCTACTTTATAACTGTAATTTTCTACTGTTATAAATCATACTGTAAATAATTATCTGAGATACAGTATACCTGATATACACTGACCCTCCAAGGACTTATGACCCACAGATTGAGAACCACTGTGTTCTATAGCATAGGTACAGATAGACTGACACCCTGTGCAATGCACATGCATCCTCTATGCCACATGAACACTTCCTGGATTTTATATTCTAATTTATTTATTTATTTATTTATTTATTTATTTATTTAAGAGAGCTGTTATGTAGCTGGCCACAGACTCTCTCCCTATGGAGCCAAAGATAACTTTAAAATTCTGATGTTCCTGTCTCTGACTCTCAAGTTCTGGGATTACAGGCACATACCACAATGCCTGGTTTATGGGATGCTGGAGATCAAACTGAGATCCCTGTGCATGCTGGGCAACCACTCACCCCATTGAGCCGCATCCCCAGCCATCTTTGTGTATGTTCTCACATACACAGTGTGGTGGGTACCATTGACGCACTCTTATTTTAGTGGACTCCAACACTTGGAAGCCATCTGGAGGGTTTAGAGAGAAGTCTTTGCCAAAGCCATAGAACTGGTGAGTGCTCTGCAGTACGTCAGTCACCGACAACAGAAGACAACAGCCAACTCAACGGGTGCGGCTCACTTCAGATGACTTAGGGACTGCCCCTTCCCATAATCATCTTTCAAATAGCAGCTTTCAGCATCTCTAGACTAGCAAGGTACTCGCGAGTCATCTTTCTCAAGTAAAGCTCCACATCTGCTTGGCCGGTCTTCATTGGGCTGCACTGTTTCAAAAGGCGACAAAATTAATGTTTCTAGAAATCATGATTTAGCCCTTAACCGATTTAAGACATTTCACCACAAATGTCATCCTGTGTGGTACTGATGAATGCCCCCAGGCCAGCCCTAGGCAGAACTGTGAAGTAGGCCAAGATTATTTTCCACGTCCTTGCCTGCTTATATAGCCGTCACTTTCAGCCAACACCGTCCTCTCCCTCAGTCCCATGACCCCTCCTCCATTTCCAATAGTGTCCTTCTAATGCCCTTGCCTTTTTTTCTCTCTCATAACGATGAATGGATGACCATATGATCTGGAAGTTTCCCTGTATGGAGGCATTAATGACTTCCCATATTTCTTAGAGGTACTTGCATTTTAAAAGGAACTCATGAAGAGGGGCCCCTTGACACTCAGGGTGTTTCTTTCATGCCCTTGGTTGTCACTAGCAATTAGTGGCTGATCTCTGGGTCATTTGATTTTTATCTAAATCAAAAGAGGATCCCTGTCAAAGTGTGTGTGTGTGTGTGTGTGTGTGTGTGTGTGTGTGTACTCGTGCGCGCTCACGTGTGCCTGCCAGTCTCTGTGTGTGGGTGTATTTGTGTCTCTATGTGTGAGTGTGTGTGCATGTGCATGTATGTGTGTGTATGTGTGTGTGTAAAGTTCATATGACTCTGGACATGGTTACTGAAGGCGCACTTTCAGTAGCTGTTATGTAGGGACCAAATGGAGAAGTAGGCATGACGTAGTTGCTACAAAGCATGATGGAGGCACAGCACCTGACCAGAACAGCAGCCCCACTTCTTTTGGGCAATTTACTTAATCTCCTGTTTTCACTCTTATGAAACAGGAACAGTAGTGCTCTCTTGCTTCCCTAGGTGAGGACCAAAGGCCTTTGTGTACAGACAGTGATCAGATGACATAGGAAGAACCACCAGCAAATGGCACCAAGCTGCGGCACCCGTGGAGATGGTTCTTAGGATGACAGCATTTTTATAAGACTTGCCATTATTTCCAGCCCTTGGGTGTGTACTGGGGTCTCTGGGTGACTTGTAGGAGCCTCCATGATGCTGGAGGTCTGCAGCCATAGCTGGGGTTTGAGCTGAAGCATTTTACTGGCCTCTTTTTTACAGACAGAGAAAGGCTGAGCAGTCGGCGCCACTGGCACATCAGACTGAGGCACTCCCAGGGTTCCAAAACCCTGGGGTTCTGAGAGATGTACTCATCTTTCAGTTAAGGCTCCATTTATTTCCCTTGTGTTCAGAGGCTCAGGGAGGGAACCACTATCTCCTTTACTTTATGAGTCATGGCTGTTCTGTCATTTTGGGAAGGGCCTCGGGCCCCTCAACAGCGTTATCCCTGTCCAATTATCTCGAGTGAAGGCACACAGCAAAGAGTATTTCCTTTCTAATGTAGTTATAAATGTCGCGTCAGTGGGAGATTCAGGAACGCGACCAGGGACCCCATTTCCTAGTCAAACGGGATGTAATTACAGTGGGACTCTGGGCTCGTCCCGCACTAGGCATGGTGACTGGGGAGGGGGAAGCAAGACACCTGGGTGCCCCCTCTGGATCAGAGGGGCGTTTGGAAAAGGATGGCTGTCTTGGAAGTCTCTCTCTATGGCTTTCCTTGTTCAGCCACAGAACTAGTTTGTACCCCCAGGGTGACAACACCTGTTCTCTAGAGATGCAGCAATGGGGGGGGGTTTCATTCATCCACACAACACTCACAATGGGGTGCAGCTGGCAGAGGAGACTCTATAGGTTGTCATTTTGACTTCCTCCAGTCAGAGAGTCACGGAGAAAGCTTTGTTACCAACACTTTGGTTTCTGGGGAGACTTTCTACAGACATTACTGTAGAAAAGGACTGTAGAATAGTTCTACAGAAGCAGGGTGCTCAGACGGCCAGGCCCTCATGGAAGAACATTCCAGTTCTATCCATGGTTGTTTCCTGTGTCTTCTGTGTAACAGGCTCTGCTCTGAATTGTGTGTCACAATTGCCTGCTCCCCCACAGATGACAGATCACTGGGGTCTACGCTTGAGGTTGGTCTGACTCAAATTCACAATAAGGGAGCCATCTTCAACTCTCCCTGGGATAAGATAGAAATATCAATTGTTTCCCAGAGAGGGGAATGCCCAGGGTGGGTGAGGGATGAAGACAGTTGCCTGACATGACAGTGTCACATGCCCAGGAGGATAGTGTGCAACACTGCAAAACTCCCACAGGGGTGACACAGGCATGGACGGCACTGAGGCCTGAAGGCAAGAGGAGGCATGGTCAGCAAAGGAGTCATGGGTCAAGCAAAGGAGTGCAGTAGGAATGTAATATTATTAAATTTGCCTTTAACTAGGGGTGGAGTCTGGGGGAGTCACCAGGGCACCATTAGCAGTAACCAGGCCAAAAGATAGAGAGTTTGAATAAGGCAGCAGCTGTAACTAGAGGCTTGAGAGATGAACTTGAAGGATACCTTGAGATAGAATCACAAGAGTTTGACTAGATTAAAAAGGAGTTCTGAACTCTCAGTGTAGCATTAGGGTTGGGTGGCTGTAGAGGAGTGCGCTAGTCTAGGTTTTGTTACTATTACAAAACACATGTGGCTAGGCATCCTTATAATGAAAAGAGGTTAGTTTTGACTCATGATTCTCATTCAGGTTTAAGGACTGCATCATGTGATTACTTTCTTGCTAGCAGAGTAACAAGGGTTTGTAGAGTATCACAAGGTGAGAGATAGAAGCCTCTTTCTCTCTTCCTCCTCCTCCTCCTTCACCACCACCTCCTCCTTTTCTTCTTCTTCTTCCTCTTCCTCCTCCTCTTCTTCTTCTTCTTCAATGTATTTATTTTTACTTTATGTGTATGAGTATTTGCCTGCATGTGCATATGTGCACTGCACGCGTACCTGATATCCATGAAGGTCAGAGAAGAGTGTCAGATTTCCTGAGACTATAGTTATGGATGGTTGTACAATTCTATGGGGTGCTGAAAGCCAAACCCAAGTCCTCTGCAAGAGCACCCAGTGCTCTGAACCCCAGAGCCACCTCTCCAGCCCTTCTTTCTCTCTTCTTAAACGGCCACTAGTATTCAGTGACGGGGGTCTGATTCCACTTCAACAGGAGAACCCTTTAGCGACTCACTTGAATTCTATCCAAAGCACAGTGGCAGTGATGTCACAGAGTGGGGTTGTTGAGAGGCAGAGTCTGGCCTGTGTAATGGAGACGGTGTGGTGAGGGTAGAGAAGAGTGTAGAATCAGGGAGAGGAAACACTTTTCTCGTAGCAACAGTTTCCCCTCAGCCACACTCAGGATGACTGCCTCGGGTAACTTTCCATTTCTTCGCCCAATAACTTCTTTTTTAGCAAGTTTGCCTGGATAAGATGTGATAGCTCGGGCCAGGTCACGGCTTGGAGCCAGTCCTTCCTTAGTTACTACATCTGTCCAGATGAAATGCGATAGCAAAGCCTGGGAGTTTTGGCTATTATCAATAATAGGTGGCTTTTTGCCTTTTGTTTCTCATTTTTATGAGACAAGGTTTTGCTATGTAACCCAATATGGCCCCATGAGCCTCTGCTTCAGCCTCCCAAGTGCTGGGCATATGGCTTTCCATGTAGATGCATGTAAGAGGTGATCGTGGAGGCCAAATCTCTCTTTATGTGTGTGGGGGGAGGGGAGTGTATGTTAGTGTGAGATGTTGCATGTGCGCATATGTGTACTTGCAGGTCGGGACCAGGAAACCACCTCAGTTGTTGCTCCTCAGGCTTGCTCGCTCGCTCCCTCCCTCTCTTTCTTTCTTTCTTTCTCTTGGAGTGGGGAGAGAAGGTGAGGCAAGTGCTAAACCAAATAAGTCATCTCCCCAGTCCCTGGAGTCCTCTTTCATCATAAATACTGAACTCTGAAAGTGGCGTTCCCCCATCATGCCAGACAGTGAGAGAGATGGTTTGGGCCCATGAGGACTTGGTCTATTGGCAGGCAGACCATGAAGGTGGCAGCCGCTCTGTCAGCTTGGACACTCCTTCAAGTTGCATCTTCTTGTGATTTTGATATCACATGGCAACGTAATGTATTACTTACCGGTAAAGGCTCTCTGACTTTCACATGAAAGCAAGACACTTCAGTGGCTTGGAGAGTCCCAGATCCTTGTATAATACCGGGAATATGAGTCCCCACAATCAGTTTCCTTCTAGCTGCACACATACACACACACACACACACACACACACACACACACACACACACACACTCTCAACAGAGTTGGGGTTAGCATTATCCTCCCTCCACATCACACCCCCACACCCCCATAATTCCAGCTGTGGATCCAAGTTTAGGGGTCCTTCATGGGCTGCATTCTCAGAATAGAAAGCCCACAGACCCACTGTCCTCTGATTGTACCCGTAAGCAGAAACATGCTCCAGTTGAAAGGGGCATAAAGAGGAGGAGGAAACACTTGATTTTATACGAAGGAGCCCCTTCCCATGAGTTAGTACTTGGGTCAAGAGACTCAGCACTGGTGAACCTGGATGCTCTCTCTCTAGCCACTGGTGCCGGAAGCTTCATTCAGGTTAAGACTCAGAGCTGAAAAGGCATGAAAAATGTAGATGAGGTGGGCGCCATTCCTGGGTTACTGAGTTCAGTTGTGACTGAGCTCAGAAGCCTACAGAGCTGCAGATGGAAAAAAAAAAACAAAAAACCAAAAAAAAAAAACCAAAACCAAAACCAAAACAAAAACAAAAAAACCCCAAAAACATTAGGAACTCCGCATTGATCTGTGCTCAGTATGGAATGGGGCTCTGTCATCTAAGAGGAACTTGTGTGAAACCAGATAGATGCAGGGTTTAGCTTTGGGGCCACAGCAATGAAATATTGACAAACTAGGCCTGTGTCAAAGGAGAGCCACTGGAACCATGCAGGCCTCCAAACCAGCTGAGGGAGCCATGGACAAGAGAGTCTGGGGTGGGGACCACATACCAACTGTGATTTGACAACCGAGTAAAGAAATAATAAATCCATCATTGTCCCTTTGGATCATTAGTTTCTTTCTTTCTTGTCCTCCACCTTCTGCCCCCTTAAGACAGGGTTTCGTTATAAAGACCTGGCTGGCCTGTAACTCACCATGCAGGCCCAGGCTGGCTTTGAACTCACTCTTGCCTCGGCTTCTTGAGTGTGCTGGGAATAAAGGTGTCTGTTACCGTGCCTGACGTAATGCTTCCCTTTCGAGAACCCTGAAATCTAAAGGAGTCAGTTGGTTTTCTGCCACGGGACCTAATGTCTTCTCCTGCCAGGTTAGAAAACCAAAGCTGCTTGGTGGGATGGACTACCATGGTGACAAGTGAACGACACATAGTTTGTGGAAAGCTGACCTTGTGGGGAATCCGTGATGCCCAACAGGGGATCTGAATTGCGCTTTGACCTTTGCTTGTAAACATGTTATGGTCTTACCAGGGGAAAGAAGATCGAGGTGCCTGACAGTAAATCAGCTACATTTCACCAAGGAGTCTAAAGAGGCCTCAAGCTGTGGAGTCCGGAGGTGTGAATGACCACTTGCTGAGTGCTGGGGCACAATGTTACCTCTTAACTTCATGCTTTGAGTTTACATCTCATGCTGGGTCATCTATCTCTGCAGAGTCTGCAGTCTGAGCTGCATTCGTTGCATTAATAGCATGCTTAGCATATCTGAAGGGAAAAAGTATGAAAGGATGGAGCTTTTAAGTGGAGACCCGAGCTCCCACCTCCACCCCTGCTCTGAGACAGGGCTTCTCTGTGTAGCCCTGCCTGTCCTAGACTTGCTTTGGAGACCACACTTTGGAGACAAGAGATCCGCCTGCCTCTGCCTCTGGAGTGCTGGGATTAAAGGCGTGTACCTTCAGAGATGCCCTCCTTTTGGAGCTCAGAGGAGTGTGGAAAGTAGCCGTGCCCTGTGACGTCACAGAGGAAGTAGGCACTGGGTGGAGAGGTCCTGAACAGGCAGTGCAAGTAGTGTCCACCTTCCACAGCCACTTTGTACCACAGCCTCCCGGGAGCGCTCACTAAGTTACCAAGGCAGAAGACATGGGCGCAGTCTCCAGTTTAGGTTTAGGGACGCACGAAAGCCTCTCCCTCCCTATCCTAGAGCTATTTTGCCATATATGTAACTTTGAAGTGGCCTGAGGAGGGGGGAAGGGTGGGGACTCTGCCCCTTCCAGTGACCTTAGGGTGGCAGTTAATCCCCATGGAGCCTCCCTAAAAGGGGGACAGGCCCCATGGGGACCTTGTGTCTATTGGCTAATGACTGTAAAAGGCTGCTCAAACCCCCAAGCGCTGGGGGGAAATGCTCTCACAGTGAAGGGGATGAGAAAGAACTTAGCTCTAGGAGGACATGTGACCTCAAGGCTTTGAAGGGACCATTTGCAGCTTCTCTCCACGCTGAACCAAATGTAGTGGGGCTGAGATTCAGGCCATTTAAGGACCTAGGGACTTCTGGGTAACAGAACTAAGCCCTGAAGGAAGAAGTATCATTCCGGGTGGGGTGTACGGCGTCTGAGGATATAAGAGAGAAGGCACCAGGGATAAACTGCCACAAGCCATTAATGTGACGGTGAATTTATTAATCCCAGGAACACTTATGCCTTCTAATATGTCCTGTGTTATATATTACATATTTATGCATCATACATACATTTTACTTGTTAGACACTAGGGCGGTAAATGTCTGGAAGAATCCACATCTCCTGGGATTAAAGTATATGTACATGAACACACAGGAAGATGGCTATATGCAGTGCCCTTACCCTCAAATCTGTTGTGTCCCAGTTAGGGCCCAGAGTAACAACTGAGAAGTGACTGCACCTGCCCTGTCCCATACCTGATGGTCACCATGGGTCATGCATAAAACATCATAGTGGTCAGCATTCTAACTGGAAAAGCTTTTAGTTACTAGTTGTGAATGTGTCCAAAAGGCCTGTCTGTCTGTTGTCTGTCTGTCTGTCTGTCTGTCTGTCTGTCTGTCTCTCTCTCTCTCTCTCTCTCTCTTTCGTTTTTGGAGACAGAGTTTCTCTGTATAATAGGCCTGTCTGTCATGGAACTCTCTCTGTAGACCAGGCTGGCCTTGAGCTCACAAAGATCTGCCTATCTCTGCCTCCCAAGTGCTGAGATTAAAGATGTGAGCCACCACGCCTGGCTAATGTAAAATATCTTTAAAAGGGGGGTCTGTGGAGATGGCTCAATGGTAAAGTGCTAGCTACGCAAGCATGAAGACCCAAGTTCAATCCCCACATGCCATGTTAAAAATCAGGCATGGTGTACATACTTGTAACCCCAGTGCTGGTTTTACAGAGACAGGCAGATCCCAAGGGCTCACAGTTCAGGCAGCCTAGCCTACCTAGTGAGTCCCGGGCCAGTGAGAGCCCCTGTCTCAAAAAACATGGTAGACAGTTCTGAAGAATGATCTCTCTCTCTCTCTCTCTCTCTCTCTCTCTCTCTCTCTCTCTCTCTCTCTCACACACACACACACACACACACACACACACACACACAGTCACACAGGGCAGCGTTTAACAAACAACACAGTCGGGCTTCCGTCCAGTTCTCTTTGGAAGCACTTCCCTTCTAGGCTTCACTTACTCTGCAGGTGGAGGGCTGACCGTGGGCCAAGCATTGTACAGAAGGCAATTACATTGTGCGCTCGGAAAGGTTACTATGTAACTGGTCTCCTTCCTTTAACAAACACCATACCCGAACAGGAGGAGCTTTCTTTAGAGTGCAAGACGCTGGTGGGGCTTATAAATGTCTGTGTTCAAACTGGACAGCGTGCTTTAAGCCCTCTGGTGCTATCCCACGTCAGGGTTTGTGGGCAGGAACACACGTAGTTTCTTCTCCAGTATTTATGTCCGCTGCTGCTGTCCCGCAAGTCCTGTGTTGTTGGCAGTGTGTCCTCCCTCTCGCTAGCAGAGTGGTAATAGGTGCCCCAGGAAATATGTGCCGAAGAAACAAGTGATCCTGGCCATCTTTGGGACAGTACAGGATTGCTTTGGATACCTACACTGCGCTTTAAAACAGACATTGCAGGTGTTAGCAATAACGGTTTACTGGGAGCGGAGGCTTCCTGTAAAGCTGGAAGGAAGAGGAAGAGGCAGGAAGGGATAGATGTAAACTGTACACTCTGATGTGTCAGTGACCAAGGCTACTCCTGGATCCTTCTGGGCATCCTGGGCATCTTCAGGGCTTTTCCACACACCAGAGCATAGGGTAGGGAGTCCAGTGAGGGTGGAACCACGCCTCCCGTTACGCCTCCTCTCCCAGGAGACTTCCTCAATTGCTCTGTCCTGATCCCCTAGACATGTCAGATAAGAAAGGTAGACATAAGACATAGGGCGGGGGGCATCTATGCTTTGGAAGATGCCAGTGTTCATCCTGCTAAGTACCAGTGACCCTCCCAGAGAGCAGAAGGCCCTGGGACCACAGAAGGGTAGCGTCCACTCCTGCCTACTATCGTCTCTAGGCTTCACACCCGAGAGGTTGGGTGTCACACCCCATCAACTTACTCATGAAACCACATGTGAAAAATATGTTCTAGTCCTACAGCACCATACTTATCAGTATAAAATATCCTTATAATTGTTATTACATCTTGCCAGAGTGAAGTATTTCCTTTAAGATGAAGTTGTTTGGCACCCGGGGAAAATAACCCATACTGTCGGCCCTGCAAATAGCTAGCAAACATTTACT
Organism: Acomys minous; assembly: GCF_964271855.1. NCBI lineage: Eukaryota > Metazoa > Chordata > Mammalia > Rodentia > Muridae > Acomys > Acomys minous. The sequence continues at coordinate 51,972,041 of NC_140501.1, read as the reverse complement.
GGTCCGCTGTGGGTCGGGGAGGGTGGAGACAGCAGCGGCTGGGGGGTCTCTCTCCCTACGTTCATGGTCCACATGCCTTCCCTCGTGAGGCACATGGAAACGGCAATGAATGAAGTCATTCTTACGATCACCTGGTTTAAATCACGACTTGCCCAGAGAAATGGGAGGGTTGCCTATTTTAAGGTCTTTGAGAATTCAGGCCTAAATCAAGCTTTTCCTTTTCAGCGGGCTACTAAAAGGGCCTCTCCCCAGCGTGGGTTTCCTTTTTCATAATATCAAAGATTAAAAATGGAAGGAAACGATGGCAGAGGTTCTTTTCCTACCTCTGGCATCCAGTCTCTGCAGTGAGCCATACTGCCCGCCACTGGGAATCATGGGAAAATGGGCTGACCTATAGGGAAGCGAGTGTTCACAGACCCTTGGAAGAAAGGTGCTACTGAACAGGCAGCTGTACTTGGGTGGAGCCTCCCCACAAGCCCTGCCCTTACCTTGCCGCCTTTCCTTCCTATGTCCAAAAAATGTGCCGTTTAGAAGGTCGATGTGAGTCTCAATAGGGGCATGGGAAAACTTGTGTTGTAAAATATTCTTCAGTTGTTAGGAACTGTTCATTCTGGATCTACCGCCACCAGCAGGGAGCATAGGGGTCCCCAGATATGCTCCCCCCCACCCCCCCCCCCCCCCCCGCCGCCTGGTTGTTCAGTTCTATTTTTTTCCTTTAAAATGATGTTGTTTGTTATTGTTGTGTGTGTAGGATGTGTCTGTGTGAGCACAGGTGCTTGTGCTGCACAACACATGTGGAAAGCCTGGGATTCTGGGGCCTCTTAGGATCGAACTCAGGTCATCAGGCTTGCATGGCAAGTGCTTTTAGCCACTGAGTCACCTCTCTGGTCATGGTTGTTGTTTGTTTTTGTTTTTGTTTTGGTATGGGTTTCATTTAGCTCAGACTAGCCTTTAACTTGCTATGTCACTGAGGCTGGCTTTGAATTCCTGATGCTCCTTTCTCTACCTCCGAAGTGCCGGCCATTATAAAAATATGTCACCGGACCTGGTTTTTGTCATTTTTTTTCCCTCATGGTGATATTTCTGAGTACTACTGTGACATACTCTACTGGCAAATTTTACATCACATGCATATATTAACACCAAAGACAATATACATAGCTGCATATGCTTATGTACAAACATATGTAATTATAATATATCAATATGCAGTATGTTTATTATGTACTTATCACATGTAGCATGCTTGTCATATACTCATCATGTACAATGCAGTTGTAAGTAGCTAATCGTTGTATCATCTTCTAGTCTGATCTAATTAGCCCCCACAGAAGTTCTTTCCCCTCAGCCTTGAAGACTGTTAGCTACTCTGATGCGGATCTTGCTCTGGCCCTGCCCCCACTCCTCCTACCAGAGGTAGCTTACTTTGACTTTGGCAGTGTGACACTGTTGCAAGTCTTTCTCCTGTTGAGCCAGGTCGGTGTGGTGGTGAATGCAGCCCCATTGGCAGTTGTTTCTGCGTTCTGGAACACAGACCATCTAAGGCTAGTGGGATGAACTCTGTCTCAAACTCCACTTACCTAGTTTTCTCCCTATTCTGCAGAGAAAGACACAATCAAAGTCAAGTTGCCAGTCCTTGGCTTGGGCCCACTGGGAGTGGGACATATCAGGGCATAAGGAGGGCTACCTGCCCTGAGGCTTCTAGGGTGCTGTAAACCCCTCCCCACACCCCGACCCACATGGAGGTACGCTGCCTGCTTAAAGCTGAAGGGCTCCTTTCATCTCACCAACAGCGTGACACCTCATATTGTTTTAGAGTCCTTTGCTTTAAGTGTTTTCATTATGTGGGTGGTAAAAGGCCTTTCTGAATGATCCAGCCCAACTTGTGAGAATGGACCTAGACTGTCCACACGTGAGAGTGTGTGTGTCCCCTGCCACGTTCACTCCACCACTCAGCCGCATGTAACAAGCATGACACGTCAGGAGACTCTGGGCTAAGCTGTCAAGTGGTAGTACTGTCCCATTAAAGTTGAACCATAGCATGAAAATAGATAATAACATAGATGTCCCTGACTCCTCAACCTGAACCACCCCAATGATGTCAAAGGAAGTGATGAGAGAAACAAGAAGGGGAGCCGAAAAGGTGGAGGGGGGTGGGGCTTAAGCTTTGTGAGTTAGGATATGCAATGCTACCCTAGTCTCAGATTTTTGTTGAGTTTTTCATTTTTGCCTTGTGTGGTAGATGTGCTTCTGTGGAACAGTAAGGAAAAACAAGGCTGGAAGGTGGCAACACTAAGCCCCTTCCTGGGAGTCCTTGCAGCAGCCGGGTGGGGGTGGGGAGGGTCTTCCAGAGACTCAGCAGTGAGACCAAGAGGGACAACCCCCAGGGCCTTGTAGATAGTTGATCATGTGGAAGTTTCCATAGCATGGAGAGAGGGAGCTGTGGCAATCCTTTTCGGACTCTCTGTCTTCCCAGGACAAACCACATTTCACAAGGAAGGAAAGGAAGGCTCAGAAATCTATGGCAGGGTATCTACCACCGTGTGGCTGACAAGGGAGAGCCAGGACTAGAACCTCGGTCTTTGGGTCTTAGTCACTGCCTGTCCTCACTGATCTCTAACTGAACAGAGTGAAATGACTTTGTGTTGTGGCTGGGAGGATAGGCCCTCCCATCACTGTGGCTTTCAATCAGCCACAAATCAGGTTTTATCACTGTCCCCATCAATGACCCCACCGCAGCTTAAAGTCACCAATTGTTCAAGATGTATTATTTCTCTTATTTAGATTTAGAACTTATGCGATTGGGTACTTACTGTCTGTATTTGCTGTCAATGAAAGATGAATTGTAACAACTGTATAAGTAGAGAGAGAAAAAAAAAAAAACCAAGGAAGGCAAAGAGAAAACTAGGCTTTTTATTTTTTCAAAGTAGAGGAGAAAAAAAACAAAAACAAAACCTAACACAAGCACAAAGGAACACTCTTACTAAGAGTGGGAGGGGACAAGCAGTGGGAAATAATACCTCAAGATGCATTGAAACATTTTAGGGAATTAGGGAATTCTGATCTCTTGGAAAAAAAAAAAGAAAATTAATATTAAAGACAAGCTGTGAGTTTCCATCTGGCCTTGCCGCTTTCGACTAACGCTTCCATGACGGAATTCATCTGTCCATCAACTGTCAAAAATTCTCCTGTCAGTAAATCCCACGATACCCCAGCGAGCCCACCCCGCTCAAAATATTCCTTGCCACAAACTATTCCGAATTCTGAATTCTCAGATCTCTGCACTGTAAGACATAAAAGTTGTGCCTTCTCCCCACCTCATCTCTGTTTTCTCTTCCTTTCCTCTCCCCTCTTATCTACCCTCTAGCACCGGGGTGTAAGGGAAGTTGAGTGGGAAATTTGGGGATCCCTCGATCGTTTGTTTGGAGACTGCGTTCCCACCAAGATCCGTCTAAACTCTTCTCCTGGCGTCTGACAACAGACAGCCCACATCTGTTTTAAAACATGGAGTACTTATGAAGTGTGAACTCCTACTGTTTAATGTAACTACGTGACTATTTAATGTACACAGTGGTAGAGGCACTCGGAATGCCAAACTGTTGTGACATGCCTGAAGGACATATATAAACACGATGTACTGTGGTTTATTGTGACAAAGAGCATCGATGCCACCAATAGGAAGATCTGACTGTTCACCATTGGAGGCAAATGAGGAAGGAAAAAACGTCTGCAGCGCTTTCCCTGGACCGTCACTCCAGTCCATGGTGCAGAGCGGATAACTCGACACGGTTCCAGAATGGGCTTTTAAAACTGTCCCGTTTTGATTGCTGAAATTTCATATTTCTTTTTTTGCAATAAGTTGTTCTTTAAGTTAATCTGAATATGTGATTCAGTGGGCACGGGAGGAGGCAGAGGTAAAGGTGAACTACTAAAGGCTTAGCCACTTGGAAGACTTGGTTCGGGTTTTTTTGTGGGTATGAAGGCAGATTTTTCAGACGGTGGAAACCTTAGATGACATTTTGCTGCTGCTTGAGGCTGACTTGGGGACACTAGTTTTTGATTCATCATTATCAACAGAGAAACATCTACAGCCCTTGCCTGTGTTAATATCTAAATAAGAGGGAAGATGTTAAAGCTTTGCAAAAATATTTCAGTTTTTAATACCTTTCTCCCAAAGGTGAATTCTTATACCTTCTGACATCCCATTAATCAATTGACCAGAATCTGTTATTTTACATTTCGTTGCTACAATTCTAATTAACCTTTGCTGGTTAAATATTTACCCACCCCCAACCCCCAAATTGTAGCCCCTTTTCTCTCATGCAAAAATTTCAGTAAAACCTTTTTCTTGTTACCAGCCTTTAATTAGGCATTAAGTGTGCAGGGATGGGCGCTATGAGGCATCTACTGCTCGTTAAGGGCTTTTGAAATACTAGGATAAAATCTTAAGGCGCAAAACACATAGGAAGTGTGTTCTGTAGGAAAGCCTCTGAGATAGATCAGGCTGTCCTTATACATACATTTAGCATGCTTTTTAAAATTCTAAGCTGACATTTCCCAGAAAATAAATATTTCCATGGTAAGCAAAATGAAGCATTCCCCCGAAGGAAAGCAATAAAAACCACCCCCACGAGAGTCCGTGGAAGCCGAGGAAGAGAAGGACCTAAATGTAAAGATAATCTGGAAACTGCTACTGTTGTGGATTTTGGAAGACCAACACTCAACTTTATTATTTGTAGATGTGGGAAAGCCCTGCCATTAGGACCACTTGCCCCAGGCCCTGGGTCTATGATTTGGGATTCCTCTAGATTTTTAGGTTACTGTGTTCTGTGGGTTGAAGTATTTTCTCTCATAACTTGGCAGTCGCTAAGGGAATGACCCTTTCAGGGGGGGGAAAAGTGGCAAATGCTCCCTTTCTGCCTTAGAACTGCGGGCTGCGTCCTGTCCAAGTGCTAAGGACTTTCTTATAAAGCTTATTTTAGAATGACAGTTTGAGGCGCCTACGGCCAAAAAAATTCAGCCACACGACCCGGAGACGGCAGAAAGCCACTTTTGCAGATCTAGGGAAATGGAAGAGTTTGGGTCTGAGGTCTTGTAGAAGCGGATTGGTATCTAAAAAGAAATGTAGTGAATTAGCTGGCTTGGCTCGCGTGCGCAGTCTCAAAGCACATTCTCCCTGTTTCACCAGCCGCTTTCACCCCCTTCAGCGTTCTCCTTCCGTGGACCGCCTCACACTGCTCCTCGCCTAGAGAAGTTTCTGGTTACAGGGCTGCAGCGGCCCACCTAACATTACCACAGTGGCCCTCTAACATTACCAGCCTTCCGCAGCAGCCTCCAAACAGGACTTGAACAGGCTTTTATTTTAATTTCCTTTCTCCCCGCTGGTTGCAACTTTGGGAGGGGATTGCAAAGGGTTTGCCACACAAACAGGGTTAGTGCCTCTTTAAGGAATATTTAAATTGCATTTCCTACTGTCAGTTAAGTCTCATCAATCATGTTTTTAATTAAAAAGAAGGACATCTACATCCCACTTTCCACTCAAAGTGCATAATGAAATTGTAGATTGGGGCTGGGCTGGAGAATCTCAGCTCTGCTCTGTGCATCCAGTGGGGAAGCGGGGAGGTCAGGAACACTGGCGCATATGCAAGTGGCAAACAAATAACACTCCTGATAGGGCCGGGTGACATGTGTCAACCCTTGTCATCGAGAAACAAGAAAGGCAATGTGCCCAGACAAAGGGTAGGGTGGAATCTCTACGCACTGGCAGAACCTGACCCACGCGCGAGGGCTTTGTGTAGCAGACGTGGGCTTTTATTGTTCTGTGCCTGCCTCCCCAGTACCCCTGACAACAGCCATCGCCGCTGGCATTCCACCCTGACATCTGTTCAGCTTTATTGATGCGGCCCTGGAGGAATTCCCAGTGTAAACAGGGAATTCTCTAAGGGAACCCCGTGTTGTAAAAGGATGAGCCGCATAACGCAGAGATTTAACCACTATTTAAAGGTGTGACACTTGATTGAAAGTGACTTGATTCTCCCCCCCCCCCTTCCCAATCCCACCTCCCTCTCCACCCTTAACTGTATTTGGCACAAACTAGCTTCGGCAACACCCCCACCTCCCTCTCCCGCCTTGCTTTGTTTTCCTGATGTCTAACTGTTAGGAGGAATGAAGGGTGTGGGTGGGGGACTGCTGGATACCACCATCCAAAACAGCCATTAAAAAAAAAAAATTCTGGGTTACAGTCAATTGCATCTAGTTGTTGCGCTGGGATCTTGCCTGCTGCCCACCCACACTCCTGGCAAGAAACAGCTTGAAAGTCACTTGGTCCTGTGGCGGAGGCCAGTGGGGTGGGCTTTGTCCTCCCGCTAAGCAGCAAGTGTGGCAGTTTACGGCCCCAGAGCGAAGCCTGGCCTTACAAATTCTGGCTGTTCTTTGCTTCAGGGACTTAACTATGGAATTTTATGTTTTTGGCAATGGCACCATAGGATATTAATAAGATTCTTTTTATATGTAGAAAGGCAGACCTGATGGGACATACAAGGCATCCGTCATTGCTCCAGCAAATACATGCACGCTCTAAGGCCAGTTCTGAAATGTTGCAGCGTAGATCAACTTCTTGGCAGACATTCAAGTACAGGGAGTATCGCGCAAGCTCTGGCCACTAGCATTTTGTTGCTTCAGTTAAATGTGCAGAACTCCGTAAACAGGGTCCTGGGCAGCGTGACGGCATGGAGCGAGCGGTGAACTTGACTCATTGGACAGTGGGGATGAAGTGTATTTTCGCCAGGCTGTGCGGTCATGGTTCTAGGCCCTGCTCATAGATGGCGAAACTGAAAAGCTACAGTGATTTCCTCTTGGGCTGAATCAGAATAAATGAGGTTCCCTGTTATCGTAATCAAGGCAAAAGAAAATGGCAAAATTATGAGACTATCAAGTCCAAAGTCACAGAAGAAAAGTCACCCCAAGAGAGTGTTTTCAAAGAATAGATATCTAAAAGAAAGGGGTGTGTGTGTGTGTGTGTGTGTGCGCGCGCGCGCATGCGTGGAGGCTGGTTTTCACTGAGTGTATTAAGGTTTGCATCCATCTACCTGGCTGTCTGCCCCACATTGTATAAGGCAGCAGGACTTTAAGTGGAGGTCTCCACAAGGTTGCTGTTCACATTACCACAGGTGAAGTACTTCACTTAAAGCAACAGTATGGATTTTGTTTCTAAAAGCAATTTACATATACTCTCTGGTTGGAAACAATGCATACTCATCTCACACAATTTAGAAAATGTGAACAAACAGTATAAATAAGATGAAAATGGCCCAGGAACCACAGCTCAGAAATAGCCGTAAGGCTCCTTAGGTACCGTGCTTCTTGTCCTTTCGCTCTTAAAAAAAAAAAAAGAGTGGTTATCCAACGTTTACTCTTTCGTAATGTTTATTTCTTATCATACCTGCTTTTCGGTGTCATTTGGCTGTCCTCTGATGATCCAACTGAGTAATTATCTACGTTGGGACAAGTACAGTTTCTACTCTTTTGTCCACTGCAGGCAATGCTGTGAAGACCATCTTTCTGCAGGGAAAGCTTTGGGCATAGGAAAGGCTCTTTCAAGACAAATCCTGGGGACAAAATTCCTGGGCCGGTGGCTGTGGCGTTCTCAGAGCTTTTCATCCATATTGCCTTAGAGCCAGAAAGATTGTCCCAACTTAGACTCCCTCGGTAGTAGATAGGGCTCTGGGACAGAAGCCTGCTGCATGCGTTTGGGGATTCCCTCATAACGTGGCAGACTGCATGGGAAGCCGGAGTCCCCTCTCTGTAGATACACGGCACGTTTCTAATTAATATGTCCCCTCCCGGTCCCTTCCCGTCTGTATTTTCCTGCCACAGTGATGGAAAGCAGCAAGTACGAGCAGCTCCGTGCTGATAAAAGACACAATTCTAACGACACCCTACGTCCCTCCCTGTCAATTTAAAATGAAAAATAAGTTAACATTGACGTTTTTGCCTGTCACAGCTTTAGTCCAAACTGAAAACAGGATACGGACCTGACTCTAAAAGGAATGTGGTAGCCCTCCAACACGCAGACCAGGACCTGTTGGACGGTGGAGGATAAAATAGCTCTCGGGTTTTTTTTTTCTTTTTAAAGCCGGGGACCCTTCTATCCACGCATGGCAGTTGAGGACTGCCCCTTTAAGCAGTCTGCCTTCCCTGAGTCAGTATCTATCTTTTGGGATTCAAAATAATTTTGCAACAGTGGATACAGGCTTTCTTTATGTGCTATTGGTCTGGGAACAGCAACAGATTAAAAAAAATATTACCGGGTCAAATAACAGCTGTTATTATTAAGTTCAGCTTTTATTATCAATTTGCCAGTAGATTCCGGCAGTAAAAAAAAAAAAAGTCTGCATCTGAGCTTTCACTAATCAGTACCCTCATTCTGCTAATATTCTAACGACTGTCAATTTACTTCAGTGCTGCCATTTGCAGAGTTTTCCAATTAGCAGCAAACCTGTTCCACCTTCTCCTGTAATTACGGGGGACTCGGTTCAGATCAGCTGCGGCCAGACAGCGCATGATGTAGTTGCCAAAATCATCGCGATGTTGTTTTTAACCTTTGCGTGTGCTGGCACAATTTTAACATCTCTGTTTATAGGCAGGAGGCTCCCGCAGTAGTGGCATGTGTCAAAATAGCAAAATTATTCTTAATAAACATAGGAGGAGGTTGAAAACACCAATATGGGCTTATTTGGATTTTTGGATCCATTTAGTGTCTGCTCCAGATTTTGTAGTGTTCTCGGGGGCTCCGCTCCCTCCCTCACCCCACCCTTTAAAAAAAGACGGAGCCTTGGAAAGGGACCGCTGAGAGTGGCTGAATTTCATTTGGTTCTACACGTTTCCTTTGCTAGCAAAGCAAAAGTTATTACAGAATCTTGAAATTGGAGATGGACGGGTGCTCAGTAGTTATGTAGGCTCCTTCCTTTCTTTCCTTCTTCTCTTCTCTTCTCTTTTATTTTATTTTTTTAATACATGCGGAAGCCAAGGCCAAGAACGGAGAAGAAACCCTCCCAGCGACACACAGCTAGCTAGAGGCAGAGCTGAGACTAGAACCTGTCATCTGCCTCTAGTCTGGGTTCAGTCCATGATAGCCAGCCTCTCCCCCTTTTCTCTTGGTGGTTTCTAAATATGGCAGCAGGCAGCCAGGGCAGCCGCACTCGGCATCCTGCCTTTCACAGAACGCCTTCCCAGCCAGATCAAAGCCAATCAAACATTCTGAAAGCCGGCTCAGCAGCTGACACTGCAGTAATAACAACAGTGCAATAACTATTATTGCTACATGAAAAAAATATATTTAATAATAAGCTCATTGATTTTCAACAGCATCTCTGTGTTGCCTAATTGATGGGAACTTGTATGTTTGTGTAGCCGATGGGGGTTATGAATTAAATATGGCCGTCTTTCCTTGAGGGATACACGCCATTCCAAGAAAGACAGGAGATCTACATTTCCCCCAAGCAAAATGGTCCCCTTGTAACAGAAGCATGGAAGGCTGAAATGCAAACAAAAATAAAAGCCATCCATCACTGTTTATTAAGTGCTGCTACTTGAAGGTAAAAGGGATATTGAACTGTTTTTAAATTGGAAAGAATGTAGCGGACAAAATATTGATGGTCATATTACGTGGGTGACAAATTTTATTCTTTTGTTCACATTCATCAAAGGAGCCGTTTGGAGTGAGTTATCCTCCATAAACCATTTTCCCCCTTTCTATATATTTTTTAAAGCATGCATGTTTATTAAGGAACAGAGGACTAGGGAAGATAGCACTTTCTGGTTCAAGTTGTTCAAACCCTGCCATATGCGTCAAAGCTTCCACACTCTCTCTCTCTCCACCAGAATTTAGGGTTATCTCTGAGGGGCTGATGCGAAATTTACTATGGCCTTAAAAAACTGGGGCTGACCGAGTCTGTTCCCACAATTTAAACGAAAAGGGGCGGGTCAGGTTTGATTTCATTTTTAGCTGTGGTTTTCAAGTGGAAGTTCTGAAGCATTTATTTGTTTTTCCAAATTTATGGAAGCCTCTCCACTCGGCTGGCCAATGCGCAACGAAAACACCCAAGCTTCTGTGACAAAATGAGCCAAGCGAAGGGAACAAAAATCGAAGATGTCGGCCCACAATGGGGAAGAATTTCAATAAAAATTTAGTTTGAAGTTTCGTTCGCTTTCAACTCTATTCAACTTCAAAAATTCTTTTTGTTTTTATGAGGTCGTGTTAACTCAGACTCGCTTCTTCAATTGGGCAGGGCACTGGACCATTTCCTCCCTTTCTTTCCTCTCTCCTTTTTTTTTTTTTTTTTTTTTTGGACAGTCTCATGCAGCGTTGGCTGGCTTCAAACTTCATGTGTCTCTGACGTGAACCTTGGCCTTCTGACCTTTCTCTCTTTCTCTGGGATTACTGACCTGTGCCACCATGCTTAGCTTATGTGGTGCTGGCAGTCAAGTCCAGGGCTTCATGCATGTTGTACGAGCTCCACTGAGCACCCCACCCGCATGAGCGTATTTCTGTCTCCATCTCCCTCCTTTTTTTTTTTTTTTTTGAGACAGAATCTTGTGTGGCCCAAGGCGGTCTCCAGTTTACTCTGCAGCTGAGGCTGGCATTGAGTTCCTGACTCTTCTGCCTGCTCCTCTGAAGGACTGTAGACATGTGCCACCATGCCAGACAGTCCAGCGTGCTCAGCTGTGGAGTGACACTGGAGGATGCAAGCCCCTGTGTTGTTAGATATGCCTAATTGTAGGTTTAGATATAGTCTCTTGGGGGTGGGGTGGGGTGGTGAGGTGGTGGCAGCACGTGTCCCTTCTTAGAGTTTTGAGATTCAGGCTTTGTCTTCTGTCTTCAGAGCTCATAGTTGACCAAAAGGTTTCTTCAGTTCTTTTTACTAATATTGTTGTTAACCAAAGCCAAGTTCATTGAGTAGTGGATGAGGATTGTTTGGGCTGGAGGCATAATGGCTCAGGTATAACATGCTTGTCTGGTGTCACCCAGAACAGGACCAAAACAACAACAAAAAGAGGTTTTCTTGCAATCAAATTATAATCTTTTAAAAAAAGATTTGCACAGGAAGGAAGCGGCTGGAAAGCAGGAGGCCTTTTTGCAGCCACTCAGTCATGTAGCTACCTCCTTTCTCAACTAAATGACCCAACTTTGAAGGACACTGGATTCTAATGAGTCCTTACAAAGCGTTGACTTGGTGACACGTACACATTTCTGGTTTGAGGTCCACTTTCCCATATATTGACTTATTTGTTTCTCATAGGTAGATATTAGTGAGAGACTCCTGGATTTTCAGTGACTTCCTGAGCTCCAACTTGTGTCTCCCAAAACTATTTATATCGTACACAATTTGAGATAAGACAAGCCACTGACAGACCAAGTACCAAACAGGCAGTACAATCCACACTCCCAGATAAGACAGAAAGATATAACCTGAACAAAGCCAAAAGGCCATGCATCCATACCTCAGCTGACAAAAGGGATTTAAAGTAAGTCCAGTTCTTTTTTTCTTTTTATTTTCTGTGCATCTTTCAAAGAGCATCAATGTGAGGAGAATTTATCATGTAATATTTTGCCTCTTTATTTCATTGTCTAACCTCTTTTCTCTCAGCCGCCACAAAGCTCGTACACATGCTTAGCCCACCCACTTTTCTGTTGCAATAACAAAATGTCTGTGGCTGAGTACTTTATTAAAAAAGGAGGTTATTTAGTTTGGACTCTCGGGTATTGAAGAGAGTGATATTGACAGCTGCGGGACTCTGGTGAGGGCCCCCTTCGGCTATGCCACATTGTAGCAGATGGCACCATAGCAAGAAATCACGTGACACAGAGAGAAAACACAAGACAGGAAGCCAGAGAGTGAATGGGCAGGGCTGGTATGGAGATCTCTGCATAGAACAAACCAGGGTTTTACAAGAGCAACTTCAACCCCTTCTGAGATGGGTTCCCAGTGACAGGAGGATGTCCTTACAGGCCCCATCTCTTAAAGGTCTTGGGACCTTCTTTTGTCGTTTTTTTGAGAAACGGTTTGTCTGTGAAGCCTTGGCTGTTCTGGACTCCCTTTGTAGACCAGATTGGCCTCGAACTCACAGAGATCCGCCTGCCTCTGCCTCCTAGAGTGCTGGAATTACAGGCATGCTCCACCCTGCCCAGCTGTCTCAGGACATTTTTTTTTTTTTTTTGGTTTTTTGAGACAGAGCTTCTCTGTGTAGCCTTGGCTGTCCTAGGCTCGCTCTGTAGACTAGGCTGGCCTCAAACTCACAGCAATCCATCTGCCTCTGCCTCCTGAATGCTGGGATTAAAGGCATGTGCCACCATGCCCAGCATCTCAGGACCTCTTAACACAACAACTCCCAACTAGTAAATCCTAAAAAGATTCTTCCAAGCCACATCTAAACCCCGGCACCCCCAATTTCATTCCCCATTGGTCTTCCCCAGTTCTCTCCTTTTGGTTTGCCATTTCTTCTCTCAAAAGCGAATTCCTCTGGGATTCCATCACTTCCCCTATGTTTATCTAGATCTGAAAATGGCACTGGAGCTTGAGGGTGGGGGCAGAGTGTGGTGAGAGAGAGAGAGAGAGAGAGCAAAGCTGAGAAGTTTACTGATGTTCAGCATGGTTTCCCTCTCAAATGTGAGCGGATATCCCGGGGATGAAGTTACTGTGATCGAAAGAATTCAGACTTGTAGATCAGAGGACATTTGTGCATAGGACTGACTTCAAAAGCAGGAGAGAAAACTCTGCCTCAGGCCTGGGAGATGGTTCAGTGGTTAAGGACACTTGCTGCTCTTGCAGAGTATCTGCACTTGGTTCCAAGCAACCATGTCAGCCAGCTTAACCACATGTAACTCCAGGGAATCTAATACCCTCTTCTGCTACCCTCCAGCACACACACACACACACACACAAACACAAATCTATAAAAGAAAAAAAAAACCAATACCCAATAGAAGAAGACAAAGTGAATATTAAAATGGAGACATTTCCTGTGTTGAAAACAGTTCAAGTTCTTAATAAAAAGCCTCACCAAGTCTCTACTCTTTAAAAGCCTTGGACTCAATGTGTATTGGAAGCTAGGAACATTTCCTGATCTATCTGTGCTTGGCCATGCCCAGTGGTCTTCCTGGTAGAGAAGGACGCATTCTTCTTTCTTTCTACCCTTCAGCTCCCTGTGGGACATGTCTGATAGGTGCCAGTGAGAATCTCTGTCTTCTCCTGTTCTCTTTCCCAACTGACCCCAGGCACAGCTTTAGTTATGAAGACCAGACCTCTATGAGGAGCACCTCTTTCTGCAGCTGTGCAGCTCCAATATGGACACATTAGAGGCCCGACAACTGAAGAAACAGAGGGAAAGTTCCAGAAACCTACCCTAGCGGCAAACATTTAGTTCTGTCAGATTCTAAACAATTTCTTTTCCTTACTGATGAGAGGAAACATACTTTCAGCATTCTCTCTAACTTTGCTACAGATACGTAGACAAGAGGGGAGGAACTTAGCCACGATCTTTAAGTGGAGGGCGCAGGCAACCATGTGTCTATTTTCACCCAGTATGAAAATGCGTTATTGGGTTTTCTCACATGAGTGGAGGCCAAGTTGCATTCTGGATAAAGTTTTTATGTATCTCACCTAGGAAAGCAAGGGATTTCTCAGAGAAACAAACATGTAAAAAAACAAACAATGCATATTAATGTATGAGCAAGCTGGGCCAAAATCTTACCATCATACAAATGCTCTCTGTTGGGGTCCAAACAAATGTCTTTCAACTCAAAACCCAAGACTCAAGTGTTAGGAGGCCAGTGACAGGAATCACAGAGGCATTCCATAGGCCCTACATGACCCCCCTCTGTAAGCTGGAACACCCAGGAAGCTGGTGTCCATGCTGGTGTCCACGAGAGCAGAAAGGTGCTCACTGTTTGTATTATCAGGTTCTTTTGTGTTTTTGTGTTTCCATGGTAATCGAGATTATCTCTATAGTAGAGATTTCCAGATGGTCCCTTTATAGTCACAGGTCTCTGGAGAAACAGAACCAATGAAAATTCCACGTGTTGATGTGATAAGGAATTGGCTTATTGACAGGTAAGGCTGGGGATGAGATGGACAAGTGTGAAACCTGTGAGACGTCAACAGGCTATAAACTCGGACAGAAGTTGATGCCACAGTCCCCAGGCAGAATTTCTCCAGTCAATCCAAGTGTTTGCATTCAAAGTGTTTAACTAACAGATGAAACCAACCCACTTTAGTGATGGTGTTTTCTGACCTTAAACTCAGGTGACTACTTATGTTAACCTTAGCCACATGTACAGAACACCTTGAGAGAGACAGCACTTAATTTAGTGTTGGCCTAAGTAGTTGGGCACCATCGCATGGCTAATTGACACACCAGATTGAATGTCAACTGAAGCCTCTTTCAGTTTCTGAACTCAAGAACATACAATCTTCTGTCTGGCCCCCAAAGCACACACATAGACATCCTTCGTTGTGCTCCAGGCAATGATCTGGCCTGTTGCAGATCTTATGGACACA